>NC_056735.1:229239182-229394182 GCF_019279795.1 Protopterus annectens | reverse complement strand
GGCCACCTTCAACGTGCCCAAACTATCAAGCAGTTTGCACTGAGCTGACTGAAAGACAAGCTTGTGTGTGAAAACCGTAGCTATGTGACTCCCTTTTTCCAATGAACAGCAGTTGTTTCCTGAATTCTTAAAATAAAGGGTATTAAATGGGATTCTGAGTGCATTGCTAGGGCAGGTGGGATATCACAATCTCTACAGTCTTACAAAGTACCATATAGGTACAGGGCCTTTAGATGGTCAGGTTCATAAGTGTGTACTAGGCTAAGGAACACAAGGGCCTTTTAAGCTTAGCCCCGCATCCCAAATCTCTGACAAGTTCTGGTACCCTTAATAACTGTAAGCAGGGGTCTGAGAGATGAAACATTTACAGGCTGCCTGTGACCATTAGAGACACAGGTGCCAAACCAGGGATGAATTTTGTGTTCCCCATCCAATTGTCCAAGTTACACTTGAATTGGGTTAGGGAGGAACTCAGCTTTCATGGATAGGGAGCCTGTTCCAGAGAAGGGGTAGTCTCTGGGATGCATAACTGTCTCTCCAGCTTGACCTATTTATATCACAGGCAAGGTTTAAGTCTTTAGAACAGGTAATTCTGGTGCTGCTTGTTTTTCAGGTATGGAGAAGGTCTATCAGGGTGGGACAATGCCTTGTATGCCAGGCATAGATCTTCCCTCAACAGCCTGTAGGATACAAAATACAGGGAGAGGGCTGTGAGGTGATCTGCACAGGACATGGTACTTCTACCCTGTATTCTTCTAATGAGGAACCTTTGTAGACATTCCATTTGTTGGATGTGCCTGGTTAAGTACATATCAAAGGGGGCATTGTACTCAATGATAGGTCTGATTAATGCTGAATATAGTGGAATAATGACCTCCTTGGACCTACATGTCATGCCTTTGTTAATGAGTTGCACCACATAGAATGATTTCCTCACTACTGTAGACACGTGATGGTCAAAAGCTAGATTACTGTCTATGTGTTTCCCCAAGTCCCTGACTATTGGATCTACTCTTACGGTTGTGTTGTCAATATTATAGTTACCGGGGTGGCTGGTTTCCTGAAGGATACTGTTATGCATTTCTTGGCATTTAGTTTTATTCCATGGTTCTGAAATAAGTTATTTGTCTGTTCCAGATGTTCCTGGAGAACATTAGTGCTAGTGATGGATGACTATGACTGCTCCTAATTTGCAGTCATCTGCAAATTAGTCATCCTGAGACCCCTTGACATTGGCCTTGACTTTAGGGAAGTAAATGGCAAAAAGGAGCAGTCCCAGGACCAACTCCTGAGGGACTCTGCTCATGACTGGCCTCTTTGTAGAGGTAGACTCCCCAATTCTAACTTCTTGGGTCCTGTCTGTGAGCCAGCTGGCTATCCACTGGGTAACATATGGATTTCTACCTAATCTCTTGAGTTTGTCGCATCTATATTACAACATTGAAGCTTTAGTTAATCGAATAACTAAAGCTCAATCTTGTAATATCGACAGCTAAAAATGTTGAACGTCCGATTCAACTAAGGGAAACACTTCCCTTGGCTGAATCAAAAAAAAAAATTACATCCGAAACCAAGTAGGGGGCTTCGCCCCCCACACCTGACTAGAGTAAATTTGCTTATTATTTCATTCTGTAGCTCTTGACTCTCAAAGATGACTCTTCCTCCAGTTTAAAGAAGTTAATCAGAAGCTTCATGTCCAAAGATACCTAATTTATAACAGTGATGAGGCTCTCCTGAGTAGAATAAGATTCCATGGTGCTCAACTACAAATATAATATTGGGTAAATGCTGAATCTACAGTATACATGCGTTTTTTGTAGCTATACCTGTGCTTTCCGGGTACTTGCCCAAAGCATCAACCTGTTCTTCAGTGCCCAAAGCTAAAGTGCATTTACTCTGAAGTTGAAGTTGTAAGTTTGTCTGAAAAGCTGTTTTTGAAAAGTACTCTGTTGTTTCCACATAATTGTGGACTGTTAATGGAATAACAGTGAAAGGCTGTCATTCTGAAAAATGCTGCCCAGCACACCCATACTTTCAAAAATGATAGCATGCGCATGTTCACCATATGTGCACATGAATGCCTTTATATCAGAAGCTTCCAAACCCAGAGAGCCAAACAAATGAGGTTTGCACACAGTGTACTTGTTCAACGTTTAATCTAGAGGCCCTTTATAGTGAAGATAAATCAGGATATTCTCAGAAGGATGCACACTCATAACAAATGTTTCATCCAGTCTGTCATCTTTCAGAGAGGCAGGCAACTCCGCAGTGTTATTTAGCTCCCCAGACATATTCTTGTTCCAGTGCAATTCTGCCAGTGGAACACTGCACAACTTATGGAGAAATGTTCCTCAGATGCTTGGATCTCTTAGCATTATGACAGCAATGGGCAACATGCACAGCCCTGGCATCTCTGCAGCAAGGGCTTTTCTCCCATCTCAGTCCCAAGCAGTATCTTATAGGCCATAGGTTCATAGGTGTGTACTAGGCTAATGATCACAAGGGCTATTTTTAATCCTAGCCATACATCCCAAATCTATGACAAGTTCTGGTACCCTTGATAAGTGTAAGCAGGGGCTAGGGCGATGAAACATTTACCCATAGCAGCAACAGCAAATGTCTGAGCCACTAATAATGCTCAGGCGTGAGGTCAGACTCAGACCTTTTTCATTCTATGCCAAGCTGGCTGCCAAGATAAAGTAGTAAATTGGTGTTGGAATTTCCCTGCCTGAATTACTAGAAATCTGTGTGATTCATACACTGGAATGTTCCGGTAAGTATCCTGCATGTCAAGAGTCACTAGAAAATACTTTTCTTGTAACTCCCTAAACCTAAACTCAAACCTCTCTCCCTAACCCTAACCTTAAAAATCCTAGTCTCTCCCACTTGCTCCTTATGCCTAGTATAGTGACCCAGGTTCCTCCATGTTCAGACTTGAATACCAGCTCAAGCAGTAGCTCAGGTATAGAGTGCTCTCTTGTAATGTCATTGCACACACCATCCTCTTATGTCATACCAACATATAAGAAGTAAGGTAGGGCCACAACAGATTAAATCTAGCCTCCACATAAAGCAGTGGTGGCTGTCTTGGAAAATGAGCAACTGGCTGTAAGACTGTAGTCCATGAGCACTGAGCAAATGCATTGAACAAATAAACTGCAATCTAAGGTGATACAGTCAGGCTTCATCTTGTGAAGTGAGTGGATAAACATTAACTTCAGCACCTGGTGAGAGAGTTGGCCCACTGTGAATAAAATGTGCTGATGTAATAGTGGCCACTCCCCTTGAAAATTAAACCAGCTTAATTGGTTTTAAAATTTTAGATTTTAACTTTCCAGGAGACCCTCTATGCCCCCACTTTTCAATCTTTTTTAGTAACAAAAACCTGAAAGCAAAAGAAAAAGGAGAACCAGGTGAAAAATCTGGCCACAAAGGCACTTGTTGATGATTTATTTTCCAGGGGACATCATTTATTCATGACACAAATAAATAAATATTGCAACAGATCTGCAGGCAAATTATAGTAAAGTATGTTACTTACTGACATCATCAATGACAATTGAAAAAAAACTAAGTGAAGTGACTATTTAGTTCAGGTGTCAGAAAAGAACTGAGTAAGATATGCAATTTGCTTATAACTGGACTTTCCTGTAAAAGCTATTCAATGAGCTTGCAACCAGACAAACTACAGGACAACTGACGTAAACATCCAGCTACAGCCCATTATCTGTCTACTCCCAAATCATATATGTAATCATACTGTAATAACTATGACATACGCCATTAGCATCTTCTCAACATTCGAAATGAACTATTATTAACATGTTTTCATAGTCATTTCATCATAACTCACAATTTCATTTTGTTCATATTTTAAAGCCTTTTTATAAATGGTTTCTATCTGCAAAGGTTATCTGCAACATAGTTTATGTATTACTTTTTTTTATTAATGAGTAAACTGCATTCTTTAAAAAGCTATACTCTTGTCAACATAATTCGGATATATGGAGCCATATTATTTCAATTTCACCCATGTCCCTGCCAAATGAGAAACACCATAGTTTTCTCAAGAAATATTATCTGGAACTTTATGCTAAACTTTTGAGTTGTACACAGCATCCACTTGTTAGTTTGTTTTCATACAATATTTTATTGGAATCAGCCAGGTCATCTATAACAGCATTTACAAGTAAACTCTTCCCCCCAAATAATTTTTATCAAAAAATGTGAAGAAATTAACATAATAACAAGTCAGCAAGCCAAACAACTATTTGAAAGTGAACTCTTTAAGAAAATGTAACTTTAGGAAAGCATAAACAAACAGTTCTATTGTTGCTGACTTTACCATGTTTGCATGGGTTAAACATTTAAAGTAAATAGTTTGCACCTTTCTGATTCCTATTTTTAAAGTCCTAAGCCCAATCAGGTCAAATGGATGTGAACCAGTAAGGTTGGAAGCAGGACTATTCAACCCCGGACAGTTTGACTCTGGACTGTTCGCCTCCGGATGGTTCGACCCCAATGCATTTCTATACAATTTCACATATATGTATATATGTGATTTTTTTAGTGGACAGTTTGACCCCGACTATTTGACCCCAAATATATTCTTTTAAGTACTTTATCATTACGTTATTAATTAATCAATTATTCAATAATAACACTGTTAATTTTTCATTGTAAATATATTTTAATAATATTTTTATTTTATTTTATTATTACATTGATTAGTACAAATATAGCATTTAAATATTTAACATATAATAACTAGTGTTATGCTTTAACATATTATGACTACTGTTACTTTATAACATACTTTATAACCTTCTGTTTGTAGGTAAACATCTTACCCATTATGCCAACTACTGATAGAGAACCAAAGAAAAACACTAGCAAATATAAAATCTTGGAGATGTTCACTATACGGTAATGTTAGTTAAACACTGTATATCAAGCACAACACTGAACATTAAAGGAAGTGGAACCCTCTCCCAGATGTGTGGAAGTTTACTACCACAGTCCTCAGGTCTGTAATGCTTTAAAACAGGTTATAAGTTCTGTAATGAAAAGACAGCTGCAGTGACCTAAATGGAAAGGAATGCACGCAACTTAAAAGATAGTAACACGGACTGAAATCTCACAGCTTAGATTCACCATGAAAACTGCAAAGTAAAGCATTTAAGAAACAAAAATACAGGGCTGAATTACCATTACTAATGCAGAACCCAATGGGTTGCTAACTGGCTTACTGATAGAACCCACACTGCAAAAGTAGCCGACTCCAAATCCAGCTCCAGACAAGTGACAAGTGGAGTACCTCAGGGTTCAGTCCTGGGACCGCTCTTGTTTGGCATCTACTTCTCTGAAGTACAGGCCAACACTAAGGGACTCTGGATAACAAAGTTCGCAGATGACTGCAAACTGGGAGCCATTATTGAATCCCCAAATGATGTGGATACTCTACAAAAGGGCCTTACAGAAACAGATGCTTGGTGTCAGAGCCATGGACTCAAGCTCAATGCCAAGAAATGTATAGTTATCCCCTTTGGGAAAAAACATGTATCCGTGAATTACAATATAGGTGGCAGTACACTAAACACCGAAAGTGTGATAAGAGACTTAGGGATACAGGTGGACAGTGGTCTCACCTTCGATAACCACATCGCCACAACAATCAGGAAATCCTTCTATGTGGCACACCTCATCAATAAGGGCTTTTCATCCAGAAAAAAGGAGGTCATTGTCCCACTGTACTCATCCCTCATTAGACCCATTATAGAATACAATGCCCCATTTGGTATGTACCTCTCAAGACATCTGCAACAACTGGAAAGGCCACAGAAATACCTCACTAAAAGAATCACAGGCCTAAAGCAGATGCCCTACGCTGACCTCCTTAAAAAACTCCAGCTATACTCTGTCACATATCGTCTACTCAGAGGTGATCTCTGCTTAACATACAAGGCCATGTCAAACCCAGAGCTGTTGGACATGCTACACTTAAAGAAATCCCAATCCCTCAGAGCCACACGCTCCAGGGATCTAAACCTTGTCATCACAATAAACAAAACATGCTGGAGGGATAGGTTCCTGACCCAGAGACTCCCCAGACTCTGGAATAGATTGCCCATACATGTCAAGCAGAGTGCCTCTTTGGCCCTCTTCAAAAGGAACCTTGATGATTGAATGGGAGAAAGGAAATTCACCCCAGGGATCACGTCAGTAGCCCTGCTAGACAGGGGTCTAGGGAAGTAAACAGTGTGGGAAGAAATAGCCAGGGAATTGTTATGGCTAGGCTTATATAGGCCCTAGTGCTGATAGCCTAGTAAAAACCTATGAACCTATGAAATCCTCACCACAAAAAAACTAATAAGACACCGAAGATGATGACTTCAGAGAAAACAAACTGGGTGAAAATAAGGGGTCTGGAAGTGACACTAGCAGCTACATTAAAAAAAAATAAGAAGAAAAAAAAAAGAAAAGAAATAAGAAACTGAAGTCAGTGGTATTTACTATAATGCTGGACCTGGGAACTACAATCTAGAAGCATAACAAACAGTCCTGCTGCCATAAGCATTGGGAGCACTTCACACATTTTTCCTTTGTAGTAAAATCATCCACAGTCCCATAATGCACTATTCTAGCAGAAGATGCTACTTCTGGATAAGGAAAATGGGACACAAAAGACAGGGTAAGAAAGGTGGGTTACATTTTTTACTGGGGTCCAACCGTCCGGGGTCGAATAGGTTGGGGGCAAATCATCTGGGGGGGAATCGATGGGGTCAAAATATCCTGTACCCATAAGGTTAACCAGTATAGGCTGCTGGTTAACCTGTCAATTATGTCAAGTGCGACATGGATAGCATAACTATATGAATCATTTGCTAGCTAGACTCTTAGGATTACTTTTAGCTGTTTGGCAACATAAAGACAGATCACAGTGCAGAAATACCGGAAAACAGTGTGAAAACAGCTCTAAAAATACTTACACAGCATCATCTTCACTTTCTGCACAGAGTGTGAGTGTGGGACCATCTCGCAGAAACACCATTATGAGGCATCCCTTGCTTTTTCCTTCAGGAGGCTGTACATCTGAAAAAGCAATACAACCCATGTCTGACTTCAGGTTATTCCTCTGAGATGCACAGTTTACACACACACACACACACACACACACACACACACACACACACACACACACACACACACATACACACATTGATCTGTTCTTTGCACAGGAGAAAGCTAGTACAGGCCACATAGACCTCACATTTGGTCATAGATCTTACTGCCTGACAGACTTCAAACTCCGATAAATTGTCACCAATTTGGAAAGTCATTTAGTACAGAAAAACTATCAACCACATAAATACTACAAAAGGAAATAAATAAAAAAAATAAATATAAAACAACACCAAACTCCAGAAATGCACACACCTAACTCAAATACATTACTAACTCTAAGTAACATCTAAGTAAAAAAAAAAAAAAACGACAAAAATTAAGATTGAAGATGTCCATAATTATGTGTGTCTCTAATAAGTTAATATGATATGGGGTGTCCTGGGGTGTGCTTGTTTTTGTTTGAGTGTTTTTATTAAAACAAAAAAGCACTGTAAAATTTGACATAGAGTTCAATGTTGATGATAAGTAAAACATGTATAAAATATTAACCTGCCAAACATTAAAGGGTGCATGTGTCACAAAATCTGGAAATAGACATTTTAAAAAGCTGCCATATATAATAGATGGGAATAATGACATCTTACCATAATGGTGACACTTTCCATATTCTCTTGGAATGTGAATGGTCTTACAGGTATAGACAAAAAGGAAAGAATACTTAATTATATTAAAAAATGCAGAGTGCAAATAGCATATGCAATAGCAGACACATTTGGAAAGACCTGAGCATGTGAATTTGATAAAGAAAGGATATCAGAATGGATATTCTACAGAATATCAGTGACAAAGAAAAGAGGAGTACTTATATTAATTGATAGAGGAGCTCCAATAGAGATAGAAGAGGGAAAAAGATAATAATGGCAGACTCGTAGTAGTAAGGGGCTACTGACAAGGGAAGAAGACTATGCTGACATATTTATATTCCACCTAAAACTATTTTGGAGAGAAATAAACAGCTTTCATCAGGGAATATTACTTATAGCTGGGAACTGGAATTTGATTTGCAACAATGAAGATGCATCTGGGGATCCTAAAAGTGAAAATTTAACAAAAGAGAGTAGCTTTTTGAAGAAATGTATGAAAATATTTGGTATGAAAGACATTCAGTAGAAGGCACTCAGAGAGAATTTACATATTATTCCCCAAGGTACAATAACTGGGCTAGACTTAAAATAAATTATATTTTACGGGAATGTGTTGATTTAATTTAGAACTTTGACATACATCCAATAACTATTTCAGATCATGCTGCAATAAGTACTAAGATAAAATACAAGGTAATGAAATAAAGATGAGACACTGACACTACCCCATCCACCTGTTAAAAGGAGAGGAATTTAAGGAATGGGTAGTGCAAATTATCGAGGCGTTTTTAGAGAAGAATGAAAGTATTCAAGAAGTTATTGTTAGTGAGTGGGATAAAATGAAACTGGAGTTTAAAAATAGGGTAGAAATAAAAGAAAAAGAGATCTGGTGAAGAAGTAATACGAATTATTTAGAGGGGCTGACAAAGACTTAAGCAGCTTTTTTTTTTGACAATACCTCCAGAGCACAAAAACTTTTGGCAAGATTACTTAGGCAACGGAAAATAGAAAGGGTTGTTGCCAAAATTAGGGAGCCTATAACAAGAAAAATAACAGGAGATCCTGTTGAGGTATTAGATATATATCAGAAATTTTATAAAAATTTATATAGAGCAGAAAAATGGGGAAATCAAGAAAAAGCACAAATGGAAATAATTATGGAAGACTTAAATACGCCAAGGTTAAAGATAGATGAGACTCAACAATTAACAGTTGAGACAGGAGGAGATGAGATAAAAATGGTGATGTATAACCAATTTTCAGGAAAGTTTCTAGGAACAAATAGTATTCCAGTGAAAATTTGGAATCTAGGAGGGACGGAAGTGGTCAGGAAGGTTTTGTATAACAGTATTTTAAAAGGAGGGGAGGCACCAGTATCCTGGAATAAAGCTGTAGTGGCTGTAATACCTAAAAAGAGTAAAGACCCATCTAGTTAATTAGGACGATATATGAGGGATCAGAGGCAAAAGTCTAAGTGGAAGAGTTCTTCTTTGATAAATTGCGTCTGAACAGAGGAACCAGGCAGAGGTATATTCTTTCCCCTTTGTTATTTGCATTATATTTTAAACCCTTGGCAAAGAAAATAAGGGGTTCAGATATTCAACAATTTAATTGGTATGGTATTCCAGAAATGTTGGCTTTATTTGCAGATAATATTATTTTGTACCTGATGGAACCAGGAAAGGACATCTCATTGTTGTGGATTATTCTGAGACAGTTCTTGGTTTTTGAATTTGGACTTGGATTTTGGAAACAGGTCCTGAAAGAGAATAACAACAGTCATACAGAATATTACAAATCCAAATAAAACTCAGTAAGGAATACTTTGGAAGACTTCAGTTAATCCCGAGAACAGCACTGACATCTAGGAACAAGATTCAAGCTATAAATCAATTTGCTCTTTCTGTCCTAATGTACAGTTTTGGAGTGATTGACTGGTCCCAAAAAGTGTTGGATAGATTAGATATTAAAACAAGAAGGATGCTTCATGCTCACTAAATGATTTATAAAAATCAGTGTATATCAAGATTATATATTCTCCGTTCCGAAAAAGGGATGGGCCTCCTTGAAATGGATTACATGCAATCATGGGACTCCACACATATCTACTGACTTCACAAGATCCAAATGTAGTGAAAGGTTTGAAACATGAGGAGAATAAATCTAAGATGACTTCTCTGCTTAATTTACCAGAAGCATATCGACGTCAAGCAGGAATGGAAATTAAACCAGAAGTAGATAAAAACCAGGCAGCAACTGAATGTACAAAAAAAACAAAAGAAAAAATATAAGGTGAAGGACCAAATGAGAAGGCAAGAAATGTGAAAAAAAAACATAAATATAGTTGCAAGTATAGAAAACTTCTGGAAGAGCTTCATGTTGATCAAGAACGAATGCAGGAATGGTTAAGGACAGGCAAATTCAAACCAAGAAATGAAAGGTTAATATTGGCAGCCCAAGATAATGGGCTACGTACACGCTGGTTTACAAAGTCCATTGAACATGTGGGAGAAACAGACAAATGTAGGTTTTGTAAAACCAAATTGGAAACAGTCACACACCATGTTGCTGGTTGCAACACACTAATGGCAGAAGGACTGTATACTGAAAAGCATAATAATGTGGTGAGACTGTTGCACTGGGGATTGTGCAAAGATTATGGCATCAAAGTGGCTGAAAAACACTGGAAACATGAGCCACAAAGCATCATAGAAAATGATGAAGTTTATATCACATGGGATCACCCATTACCAACAGTTCAAAAGATAGATGCTAGAAAACTGGATATAGTGGTCCAAGAAAAGAAGACAAAAGTAGCATTGATCATTGAAATCACCACACCCAGTGACTATAGTGTCTTGCGTACAGACAGACACAAAGTCATTAAATATCAGGATCTGCAGGCAGAAATGAGAGCAATGTGGAAGAAAGACACACAGACAGTTCCAATAGTAGTAGGAGCAATGGGTCTTATAAAAAAGAATTTACAATCATATTTAGATATGTTACCAATACGAACTGCAGAAGGAGTCATTACTGGGCACACTGCGAGTGCTGCGCAGAGCACTTTTGCTTGACATCAAAGAGTGAAACAATACTAATTTCATGAACTTTAATCATACTTTGACTTAGGAATGGGATCCATTCCCGTCATGGTATTAGAAACCCAAATGACTTGGAGAAACTAAAAAGGAACAAAACAATATTATATTCATAATGAAGCAGAAAGTATGCTAGGAACAAAGCCAATACAGGAATGGAGAAAGGAGATTCTGCCAATATGGATGACTGCAATTGGTGCAGAGAATAGCAAAGAGGGGGCTGAAATATACTGGCAGAAGATGGCAAAGGAACCAAGGTATTGGGAACAAGTAATTAAAGAAGAAAAGGTAATAGAATGGGAAGAGCCCAAGAAGTCATTTGGATTTCAGGCTAGTGATTGCCATCCCTAACAGGGACTGCTATCAAAGTATAGACTAAAAGAAAGGGATTGGAGAATCCTAAATGAAGGACCTGCACTGGCTGAGTTTTTAACTGAATTTAGAAAAGAGGCTGCTGTTAAAAAAGGGATAATTAGTACGGCATATAAAATATTGCACAATGACTATAAGAATCAATCAGAAGTGGACAGAAAAGAATGGGAAGGGAGATTAGATATGCAATTCACAAAGAAACTAAGGGAAGACATATGTACAGCTTTCAAATATGCAACAAAATCTAAAAGATTTAGGATTTTTCCATGGAAGTGTTTATATAAATACTTTTATAGCCCAAGCAGACTCCAAAGAATGTTTCCTCAGGTCAAAGGCACATTTTGGAGGTGTGATGGTGAAGAAAGGGGTAATTAGGAATATATGTTTTGAGAGTGTATTAAGTTGGCAGACTTTAATAATGTACACCAGAGCACTTTGTCAGGAATACTGGGTGAGCAAATAAGTGTATCTAAGGAAATGATTTTTTGAGCTGTGATACAGAATGTGAATTGGCTGCACACAGCAAGGCCTTGTTAAGTTTAATTCCTATGGCTGCTAAAAAAACAATTGCAAGAAAATGAAAAATCAAAATCTAAATCAACTATACTTGAAGCAATGAATGTTGTAACTGAGATAAAAGAACAGGAAGTGGAATCTTTAAAAAAGGGTAGGAGTAAACTATATTGAAAAAATGGAAATTGTGGGAACAATATGTGAAGAAAAATGTTTTAGGGGAGGAATGAGGTTTAAAAGAATGCAAGAATTGAATAATTTATGTAATGTTGCTTAGGTTGTACTATATATATAACAGTATATGTGATATATAATGTTTGTAAATGTGAAGTTGTTAATATGGTTTGACTGCTTGAATATAAATGTAAGTTTGCCTGCGTCACAGGTGATAATTCAATAAAGGTGTTTAAAAAAGTAGGATTGTGACATGAACTAAACTCATTGACAGTAATAAAAGTACTAAAAACTCAAATTTAACTAGATTACCTGAGCAGGAAAAAAAAGTAGTATTGGAAGAGACAGGAAGTGAATAACATGAATCAAAATAGCCCAAATAACAACAGAAAACAAGACGCTGCAACCAAAGAGCCAGATTATATACAAACACACACAAACAAACACACACACACAGCAGAAGGACAGCTAGACATTGTTTGACCAAAGAGGTAAGTTTGAAGACTGAGTACAAGAAACATAAAATACTATATGAATATAGTTGCATATTAAAATAAAAATAAAATTTCCATGAAAGTTATCATAAGACCGATTTAATTGAAGGCAACATGGATACCACTGGCTTAATTAATTTAAGAAAAATGTTAGGGTGGGGATCATTACCACTTACATACATGTCCTTTTCATTTCTAGAAAGTTGCCACTAAAAAGATTACAGTTGAGAATATGTTTGAGTGCAGCAATTACAACATCAGTAACCATATGAAATTTCAGGGCGCACTTCAGTATGTTGTAAAATATGGAGACCGAATGGTCGACAAAAGTGACTTGTATATGCCAAGTCATATATATATATATATATATATATATATATATATATATATATATATAAGTCTGGGCTTGCCCCCCATATCAGGGATGCTGTAGGGTCATAAAAAACAAATTTAAAGAGTGATGTTCCATACTTACTCTTCTTCTGTATTTTTGGTCTTTTTTTCTCATTGAGTCAGCATTTGGCATTATGAGCGCTGACACTTCGATAGGGAGCCACATCATCAGCTAAACCAACATAAAAATGATGGGGGCACATCAGAATCATTACTCTTGTGAATACTTTTGTGGCAGTACATGTTTGTGAAGCATAGTGTTAATGATGTGCAAGTCTCATCATCCGGACTCATTCATCTGCCAGAGCTAGTCGAGTTGTTACTTAGTGTTTTTACTTGTTTATAAACTGGTATACAACTGACACAAGGGCCCTTAAATGACTGTCCTGAAAAAATAATTCCTAAATTGTACACAGTTAAAAAGTTATAACCCTGCATAGCAATCTATTAGTTACAATGGACAGAGGAAATATTTTACATTAACATACATTACAGAATATATAACTATCATACATAAACTAGTAAATGCAAAACTCTAACTGCAGACAAATATACAGATATCCATTTTATAAGTGGAATAAGGCACTTGGTGGTGTGCATGCTACAGATATTACTGCATGCCCAAGGACTGTGAAGATCACCTCATGACTTGTATTAACATCTCTACCATGCACATTCTCTTGTTACCCACTGCATATAGGTACAGTATAGGTGGTACATCTTATCTGCTATTGACAATTTTTTTGTGTCAGACTGAGTCAAATGTTCAGATTCTTGACAGCATTGACAGTCAAAGTGTTGTACATCATATATATCTGAGGTAAGTAAGATCGTGTACTAAAGTTTAAACTTCTATTTGTAAAAGAAGAAAAGAAGACGTTTTGGTACTGGGGCTTCTATGTGTGTGTGTGTGTGTGTGTGTGTGTGTGTGTGTGTGTGTGTGTGTGTGTGTGTGTGTGTGTGTGTGTGTGTGTGTGTGTGTGTGTGTGTGTGTTTGCGGATTAAGGTTAGACTAAGGGTTAGAGAAGGAGAGAGATCTGCTTAAAGTATGTGTGCGTGCATGTGTGTGTGTGTGTGTGTGTGTGTGTGTGTGTGTGTGTGTGTGTGTGTGTGTGTGTGTGTGTGTGTGTGTGTGTGTGTGTGTGTGTGTGTGTCTTGTTTAGTGGTACTGTTAGGCAAAGCATGCTTAGTACCCTAATGTGCAGGGTTGGAGTTAGGGGCAGGGTAGAGGTAGGGTGATGTTTAGGTTCAATTAATCCAGACTAGAGTCCTACAATAACACACCATCCCTTTCCACAGTGGACCCTCATATCCTAGGCCAGTGAACTTCCTCAAGCCACAGTCACATAGTGGGTCGTCCCTATCCACATTAATGAGGAAGCAATTCCTGACACATAGAACCCATCCCCCAAGACTTCACGCTCCACATGTCCCCCACCCTCTGTGTATTAAGACAGCCCTGTGTCACTGTGTCCCTAACTACTTGTTCATACGATAACTGGTCCACTCCACCCTTCCCCCTATATGGTGTATGCGGAAATGTCTGATGTACAGAGTGACCCAGCCATACACTGACCAGAATATGTTAACACTGCATGCATCATGTTTGTTCTGTGGATCACTGCACTGTCACTGTGTGCACTTATCAGGACCTATCCTATATTAATGAACTAGATATTTCCAGTTTACCTATGCTGCTGTGTATTTTGCCTGTTGCAGCCTGGGAGATGGTTGTCAGCTGCCACTTGCTCCTGTTCTGCTAAATTCTCACTGGGCAATGGCTATGGCATGGTCATAAAGAACTGCCCCCCACCCAACATATGCGTAGCGTAAGCTAAGAAGATAGAAGATAATGAATTCATGCTCAGTTATATATTGTCACGCACATTGTTTGTTGTTATACCCCTCTTCAGCACCCTCTGTGGGTTCATTAGTATCATTATTAGTGGGTATAGTGTGTATCCACCAGATCTAAAAAAACACAAGTACATACATATGGGCAGTTGATAAATTCAGACACACTATAAGTGCAGGCATATGCATTAACATTAGCCATAGTGCAACAGATGGCACTATGTAATATCACCTTGCAGGAAGTGACAATGTGTGAAAGACTCATGTAATTATAAATGCTGATTGCCCTAGGGCTGTGCAGCCTGGTTACAGTTCCACACACATTACACACACTACACTACACACACATTCACAGACACTTGTCCTTTTCTTTCCTTTTTTTGTGACCTTGGGACCTTGGGGCCTTCTGCGTGTGCTGTGTGCCTTTATGTGCCACGTGGATCAAGAAGTTGGGTGATGTCATGCACAATCTTGTCAAGGAACTTGTTCAGTATTTTTTAGTCGGAGGCCATAAAGTACCCATTATTTTCCCTGTTGGTCTCTGAAAAGTCCCCGTAGCTGCAATAGAAGAAAATATACATACCTTTATCTTCATAGGTATGGGAAGGCCAGGTATTCCTACAGATTCTGCATGTTGGTAATAAATGCCAAATAAGGTCTGTACAATGTCCTAATCTACATGGAATTAGTCAATAATTTTCTGGTCAGTAATATTGTGGTATGTTACCTGCTGTCGGCACAGTTTCCTTTGGTGCCAAACACCATCTCATGTTTTCATCTGGGAAGCAGGGGTGTTAATGAGTGACTGATGCTGCTAGCTGTAGCATTTTACTGCCTGCAATCCCAGAGTTTTTCATTTTTCCCTTTTATAATCTGAATCACACTGGTGTGCAATCTTCCCCCAGTACAACCATGAATCATGACTAGGTTCACCTTTTATACATTTGCATATTATTATTATGGCCTCATTTCCCTACCCAGTTTCATTAGCATTTCATTATGCAGTAATTTATCTGTATCTTCTGCAACTTATTTCTGCTCCCTGCACTGTAGCACAGTTTTACACTGTGAATTGATAATATCCTGTTTTGGCCATTTCTCACGTAACTGCCCAGTACATAATAAAAAGCTTCTTTGAATGCTGGCCTCTCTTACAATCAAATTTTACTTCTTTAGCTATAGAATAGAAGAAACTGTGGTAGTTTATCTTTAATAAATCATATTTGCTAGAACAAATTCCACTAATTTCATGATTCTACAAAATGTATATCATAGACTAAACTCCATTCATATGCTATTCCTATGTCTTCAGTTTGTCATATTTACTACTTGGTTGATGCAAATTGTTACGTTGCCATTTTGCATTATAGCATAGAGAAAACTAGGGCATTTTAAAGATGTAACTTTCATGTTATTCAGCTGTACTGCCTTTCTGATGCTGCAGTATTACATAACTCAAGGTGTAAGACTACAATTTCTGCTTCTTTCCTTAAGTGGAGAAATAAGAAAGTCTTCTATTCCAATAAGATAGTTCTAACTCATTCAAGAAATGATGAACATTCCTTAAAAGCCTCCTCAGTTTAGCAGCATTATAAGGAATGCAAGGTGTGGAAAGATATAGGTACTATTTGCTTCTGAATATATTTTATTCATAATGTATTGTCAGGTGGCAGAATGGCACATCTTAAGCTGATAAAAAGCCTTTAGATAGTGCATGAATTGCTAATAACCCAGAAAACTGAGCGGATGGTAGGTGCCATAGTATTTAAATATGCAATGGTAATGGCAAAACAACAGATGCTGTCTGATGTCTGCTCACCTCTTTCACTAGATGTGTTACTGATAGGTTGGACAGAACAAACAACCATACAGAAGGGTCTGTGACACAGCAAGGTACAGAAATTACCTTAGAAAGTTAAAATACAACCTGCTCACAACAATAACATCCAATTCAGAGTAGAAGAAAATGTATATATATATATATATATATATATATATATATATATATATATATATATATATATATATATATATATATAGGGTCTACTTTGTTTCGTTGAATCTCATTTCACTGAATTTCATTTCACACCGACCACATTGCTGAAAACATAGATAACTGAAAACTCATTTCACTGAACTGCAGTTAGTATATATGGCACTGTGTAGAGTACTGTAAGGCAAGTAAAAGGTATATGCCCTTTTCCCCACTGTAGTGCGATCCTGGAGTTAGTATATATAGTATAGCTTCTCCTTACACATTTAAAGGCACATAAATGTCTTCATAGCCAAACCAAAGATAGTAGAATTATAATGATGGGGTGTAGGTCCCAGGCAGCCCATCAGTTTTTCTAGGATTGGGCAGATCTATATAATGAAAGGGATGGAGGGATCGGTGCCCACCAGCACAACTTTGTATTGCCAGCAGTTTGATCATTTAACCAAAGAAACATGATCTGTCACCAGGCTGAAGTGCCCTGCCTAAGAGATGGTATTTCAAAGCATAGAACCCCCACTTTATAGTTAACCTCTAGCCCTCTCTGTCTCAGACGTTTTGCATCTCCTTTCTGTGCCATTCTACTTCCTAGTGATTCAACACATAGCGTGCTCTTCATCTTGAATGTCTTGAGATAGCATTGCCTCCAAACCTACTTCTGATACATTAGTATACAGACTGAACTCTTTTGGAAAATCAGGAGTTACTACCAAGGTTTGGAACAAAGGACCTTTGTATTTCATTAAATACTTTGTCTAGAGACCATTGCACATTGACAGGAGCTTTTCCTCTTATTAGAAATGTCAAAGGACAGGCAATACCCACAAAGTTAGCCACAGGCTTTCTGTAGTACCCAGCTAGTCCATGAAAAAGGCTTTACTTGTCTCTTATTAGAGAGAGTACATGACCTCATCGACCAGGTATACACCAGCACACTGTGACAGGCCTTCAGTGTTTCATTCATCAGTCTCTGAAATGTGGCTAGGATTCAATGTAGGCCAAATGGTAACACTGTGCAGTGAAACAGACTATCATGGGTTACAAAAACTGTGATGTATGGAGTAAGCACTATATGTCATCCCTTTATTAGGATGTATTATCAGCCATTTGTCCTTCCATAAGTTCTCTATCAATTTATGAGTTCAGGGCATGGGATAGCAATCAAATCTTGAAATGCTTTTCAGTTTCCTAAAGTCATTATAGACTCAAATGTTTCCACCAAGTTTAGGGATTCGCTATTTGGCTGCTTCAATCACTGTTTGACACTTTTATCATACGTTTTGAACATTTTTGAACTTCTCTAATTATTTTTATGACTCTTACTCTTTAAGGTCAAAGTCAGTCTAACAATCAGTCCAGGGGTTGTCTATCTAATATTTATTTAAGCTTATTAACCTGTGAGAGAGCTGGTTCAAAGCCCTTTTCAAACACATCCTTGACCAGAAACAAATAAAAACATGAAGAGGTTGTAAATCACATATTTATTTAACATTTGTTTACCAAGAAAGTCCGGCTTGGAACGTAGCCAATTTTCAGCGAAGGCCCAGCGAGAAACACTCCATACGCATGTCTTTGTAACATGGGAGGAAACCAGAGTACCCTGAGAAAACCCACACAAACACAGGGAGGACATGCAGACTCCACACAGAAGGCACCCCACCCAACAATCAAACTGCTGTGAGGCGACAACGCTACTGCTGCACCACTGCCTCATCCATATGCAATAACAATTACAGAACTAACACAAAATAAAGACATATAATTACAGAAATCTCTAGAAAGACAGCAGTACAGTGGTACTTACTTCATGTGGCTGCATCCTATGCAGGTTTTGCTGCTACCCACTAACAAGTTTGGTTCAAAAGCAAATGGTGTGGCATCAAGCAACATACAAGCAAGTTAAAATGTTGTTTTTTTGTCTTATCAATAGTCAGTGAGAAGGGAGAAGGGGTCATAACCAGTTAGTCCATAAATGCTGAAGGAGATAGAGTGGTCAATGGTTTCTGAGAAGACTAAACATAATAAACCTAAAATAAATACAAATATTTGTAATAAAAAAGCTTGGAAATACCACAGTAAGATAAACACTAAGTATGCAGCCTATGTAGAGGAACGTGATACACACACCAGAGTCCACAAGCATTTTGCAATAATTTAAAATGTGTATGTTTTATAAATGATGAGCCTAAAGATACAGAAAGTCCAAATGTTTATGATGTACTGCTTTCAGAGTTTATTTTTCCACTTAAGAACACAGTTTACATGAAATTTCTAATTGTACCATGGATTCTGGAAAAGGAATTAAACATATGGGAATGTACAAAGGAGGACAAAGCCCTCACAGCTGATGATAATAACTACTGTCAAGCTCAGGTATTAGAAGTCAAAATCTCTGACACCTAACACATAGAATAAGTAAATAAACTGATTCCTCCCCAAAGCAACAGATAAAATAGTAACAGAAAGAAACTTCAACAGCCTTCATATACAGAATGTGCCACAAGCTATTGCCACATACATTGTAACACAGCAGGGTAGTTCACCTCCAAAGTTTTGTGTGGAGTTATCTCAAAAAATAACTATGCATAGGCCTATTCGTGCTTCAGTTCAATCCCAACTTATGAACACCCATATTGAACATATATTTTTTGGGAGACAAGGTGGCAGAGAATATAAAGGATAACAGAACTTGAGTCACTACAGACTATATCAAAATCATGAGACAGACCAGTCCAGGGACAGACCCACCTCTCCCTGCAGTGAAGGAATTATTGAAGAAACAGAAATCACATAGCAAAGTCAAAATTTTCGCATTTGTTAACCGTGTTGGTCCACCTGGGAAAGAATTCACCTTTTTTCAGTGGAGACCTGAGGACAAAAGCCCCAAACAGACATACAAATACATACAAATAGAGACAAATTAACAATATTAAAGAGCAAAACAATCTTATGGATAAAATGGATAAGAAGAACACAATGTACTCAATGGAATAGTACATAGCTATATATACAAAAAGTGTAGTAATAGGTTGTAACACGAGAAATAATAATAATAAATCCAGCAGGTAAGCAGGAAGGAAGTTAAGGTTGTAGGTAATATAATGAAAATAAACAAGGTATAATTAGATTAGTGGCTAGAAGAAGAAATGTGTACATGCAGGGGCTTCAGAATTGAGGGAAAGTAGAGTGAGAGTAAAAAGTAGACAGGGGTGACTGCACAAGGGACCATAGGTCAGAAGAGGGGATGGTGCAAAAGAAGATAGTAGTAGAGGAGGGATGTAGTGAACTAGAGGGAGGGTACAGAAAGAAGAGCAGCTGGATAAATTAAGTTATAGAAAGAGGGAAAAGGTCTTATAGATCAGACTTAGTGGTGAAGTGGGTATGTGGAGAGGGACGGGTTAAGTAGGATGATAACAGGTACATAAAGGGTTGTTATGGAGGTACACCATGAGGTCATGTTTGAAGTTAGGAAGGGAGGTATGACTTCTAATATGGAGTAGAAGATTGTTCCAGGTAAGGGAGATGGAGTGTTTATAGAGTATTTTACCTATGTTCTTGTTGGGTTTATAGACTTGGAGATCAGGTTGGACAGAGATGGACAGTCAGAGTTTGAATTAAGAATTCTGAAAGCTTGGTTCAGCTGACATTTGGTCAGAAGGTATGGGAATTCGAGCCAATGTAGTTTTATGAGTGCGGAGCAGTGATGGGATTTATAGGGGTTGCTGGTGACAAATCTAGCAATTTTGTTATAGATTTGGTCTAGTTTTGCCAGCAGGTTATTTTGTAGATTGGAAAATAGAGGGGAGCCATAGAGGAGGGCGGGGAGGAGATAGAATTGGGCTTTCAGTAGTTTTGAGTTGGGGGTCAGGAATTTGCTGTTTCTGTATAGCATGCCCCATTTCTGGTGTGTTTTCTTTATAGAATGAAGTATGTGGAGGTCTAGTTTGAGTTGGTCGTCTATGATGACACCTAGGAGTTTAGTGTGTAAGTCTGGGGTTATGATGGTGCCATTTAGAGAGGATATGAGAAAGGTGGATTTGTGGTGGGCTAGAGTTTTAGGTAGGAATAGTAAGAGCTTAGTTTTAGAGGGGTTCAGGATAAGTTGATTATTGGAGAGCCACTTCTCAATAGAGTGAAATGAAGATTGGGTGATATGGTGGAGGTTATTGATAGAGTCAGAAATGGAGATCAGAGCTGAATCATCTGCATACTGTATGATAGAGGAGAGGTTGCTGGAAGTGTGTAGGTCATTGGTGAAGAGGTTGAAAAGGAGGAGACCAAGAAATGAACCTTGAGGAACACTGGTCTGAAATGGCAGAAAGGTTGAGAAAGAATTTTGCCATTTAACTGCTTGTAGGCGACTGGACAGGTAACTTGATTCCCACACTTAATTTAGAGTGGGAATGGAAATATTCAGCTGAGAAAGTTTATGAAGTAGAAGGTTGTGAGAGACAGAATCAAAAGCCTTTGAGAGATCTAAGAAGAGGCAGGACACAAGTTTATTATTATCTCTGGGCTCAGCTGCAATATGAGAGAAGGATAAGAGTGCAGTGTTAGTACTGTGTTTGGGCCTGAAACCATGCTGGGTGTTGGTTAAAATATTGTTTTGAGTAAGGTGGGAAAGCAGTTGAGAATGGATACACTTTTCAAGAATTTTGGAGAGGGGAGAAAATAGCAATGGGACAGAAGTTAGATGGTTCTGTGGAGTTACCTCCTTTATGTAGTGGCATAGTGAAGTATTCCTTCCAAATAGAGGGGAGAGTGGATTCTTGGAATGAGCGGTTGATTAGAATGGTGATATAAAGGGCAATAGAGTTAGCAGCAAGTTTAAGGAATCGGGGAGGTAGGTTATCAGGGGCGGGAGAACAAGGTTTGAGTTTACTGAGGAAAATTTTAATATAACTAACAGAGACAGGTTTGAGCATGAAGAGGTCTGAGAGGTTAATGGAGTCAGATTGGGAATGTGAAAAAGGTGTGGATCTGGTAACTGAAGTGACAGAACTGGAAGTGGAATTAGAGGTGGGGTTGGGGTTATTAGAGGTGTTAGGTACTAGTTTAGAAATGGTATTAATGAAGTAGTGATTTAAATGGATGGCGGTATCTGAGGGAGATTGATTGGGAAAAGGGTTGGGGTTGTGGATGAGCCAGGTTTAAGAAGAGTTTTTATGGTTGATCAGAACTTCTGGGGGTTAGTAGTTTGCAGAGATTGGTCAGACAGGTAAAACTTTCTTTTGTCCTGGTTGACTCTTTTTTTGTAAGGTTTCTAGGTTCCCTATAAGATTGTAGGAGGGCAGGAAATTTGCTTTTCTGATATTGTTTCCAAATGGCATCTCTTTTATGCATAAGGTGGAAGGTTTCTTTGGATAGCCAGGGGGCATGTTTAGCTTTGACTTTTATTTTCCTGATGGGGGCAAGAGAGTTGAGTATGTTTAGGAATGTGTGGGTGATGTAGCTAACTGCATCATTTAAAGGAAGAGAGTATAGGCAGGACCAGTTAATATTTGAGAGAATTTTGTTGAAGGAAGTGGTATTGAATTTTCTTTGGTTGCGGATGTATTTTAAGAGGTGAGTACTAGTGAGGTTGGGTGAGTACCTAGTAACATGGAGAGGTAGGTGGTCACTGATGGAGTCAAATAGTGTACCTGGGTGGTGGTACAAATTAGGAGAATTTACGAAAATCCAGTCTAGGATAGGATTGGAGTGGTTTTTGCCAAGGCGGGTAGGGGAGGAGACAAGCTGAGTAAAACCATGTAGTTTGAGACTATGAGATGGTGTAGTAGAGTTAACTGAGTTCCAGTCTATATTTACATCCCCAAGTATGATAGTTTCAAAGAGGATGTGAAGAAAACACCAAGATAAGATGTCTTCAAGGATGGTGATATTATTCTCTGGTGGGATATAGATTGAGGCTATGGACATTTTTTGGTAGTAGTTGAGATGACAGGTTACTGTGAGTAGCTCTGCAGGGTGGAAGGTGGGAGTGGTAATTGTAAGTGGTAAGATATCGCTTGAAAGGAGGAGTGTTGTCAGGATAGAGAGTAAAGAGTTAGGTTGAGGGAGAGGATACAGAAATTTGGATTTTAAGTTTGGAATTTGTTTTGATCAGGGGAGTAATTTAGTTTTAAAGAAAAAATAGTGTGGTAGAGTGCAGTGAGCATGGGCATAAAGGACTGTGGTAGGACCTGGATAGATTTTGGGAGGGATGTAAGTTCCGAGTGGAGGGTAAGGGGAGAATTGCAGGGGGGTGTAATAAGATGTGACATATGTCAGTGTAAATAGCAGAGGGGAGAGGTAAAGTAGTGGCAACATCTTTAGTGTTAGGTGTAGGCAATGGTTACAACAATGCAGTATGTAAAGCAGTTTGAAATGTGACAGCTAATCTCTTGAAAAAATAAAGAGATAATAAAATATACCACAAAATATATATTATTTATAAACAAAATATACTTTAAAATTTAGCAACCACAAAAGGTCCCAGCAGTAAGACTACAAACGAAGTTTGTCTTAATCGTAATACAAAGCACGGTCTCCTTAATTAGCAGGCTGCAATCATCTGACCACCGAAAAACAAACTGTGACATATAAGTAAATGCAGACAGATTAATAGAACACAGATAATCTGCTAAACTGGATATAGCAGTGCGTAGAGGGCTACTTTTTCTTACAGTCTGTGATAACATGTGAATACGCTCCCTCCAAATCTGAGAGTCTTAAACAGCAGAACTGATACCTCTGACTCCAAAAATGGCAAGGGCACCATCTCTAGATGGAGGCAATAAGAGAAAAAATGCGACAGGATGCATCTGAGGTTATCACCCCTATAAATTACATTTAGAATATACACCTTGTACAGCTCAAATGTCATATTTTTTGATACAATATATCGTAACTCAAACCATGCAGCCAAAATTAAATAATACATACCACTGCTGCCCCCAAGAAAAGTGAAAAGCTATGGAGGGAAAAGGAAACAAACCCAGAACCTTCACCCCCCAAGGAGAAAAAGACATCAGACACGCCCATAAACAGCAGCAAAAACTATAATGTGTGAACTGTGCAGTGTCAGAAAATATGTCTTAATATTAGTAAAATTTAAACTATAAACGTGAATAAGCAAACAAACTCAAATTTAACCATATATAAATTGTTCATAATTAGTGAAAAGGCGGTAGACAAATATCCACCCTTCTGAACATTTAACACTATATACTCATAAATGATACAGTGGCAAACTCTTGACGAATACAGTTACATTATAAGTCCATATTAAGATGTTAAATCTTCCTCTTCTCAGTCCTTTCATATTAGGTAATAATTTTCCATTAAAGATCCAAATTCAGTCAATGGTGTACCATGTTGTCGTACAGTACAATTATTAAATCTTGGCCCAACTAGTTGTATAGCAGACAAAATGGATGCCAAAGAACTTGTTCAAACATATATCCAAAATAGGTGTAATGAATGGCAAACTCCAATTCCAAAGTATGAAAGACACACAAAGTCCCTTAATACATTGTCCATCTATTTGTATCGATTCCAGTTAAAAAGTGGACACCACCAACCAATTGTTCCCCACTGTTCTGAGGTTTCTAAAGATTGTCACCCCCCTCACTCTCTATGGCCGCAACCAATCCAACACCTACTGGAATGAGTTTGCACTGTAGTTTATAACTATGACCTTCTGTCTTTTCCAGGTCTGCCAATGTAAAGTTGATGAATTCAGAGAGCTATGTTTGTTAGGGACAATAGTTCATAAAACTGAATGTTCAATGATGATCTTTAAAAATTTGCTGCAAGCAGTTTACCATGTCATTGTATAGCTGTCTTGCTACATGGAACCACAAACAAAACAAATTCTACTGGGGTAGCTTAACAAGTGCAGGTGAGTTTCATTTTTACTTAAATGTAGAAAACAGATTAAATCATAGGATTAGATAAGTTTGGAATCCACACTGTTGGACATGCAAAAGCTTCTATGATAAGCTGAGCATGGCAATGAAAAACTGAAAGGGCTCATTGTACTCCCAAATGGCCTGCAACTTGTTTGCTACACAGAAGGAGGGGTGACCAAAATTAGTTAATGTACGGTTGATGTGAGCAATCCACTGTGTATTATCTCTAAACACAGAAGAATCATTTATTGCTTGATTGATCGACTGATAGATACTGATTTGATCTAAAAGTTTAGGCTTTACTAAGCCCACCCTAGAAAAAGTAAGAACAGTACTAAGGAAAATAAAGGCAAAGAAAGCAGCAGGCTCAGATGAGGTCACAGCAGATGTGATCAAAATGGTGTCTGAGTTATGGGAGAAAGGGCTCCAGAGGGTATTTATGGCAGTATGGAGAAAAAGACATATCATATCCCAGATGACTGGAGAATAAGCATTATAATGCCAGTATACAAGAACAATGGTGACATTCACAACTGGTGGCAGTATAGCAGTATGAAACTCCTGTCACAGTTCAGTTGGAGGGGGTAACTGATAAATAAATATGCACAGTAGTAATAGGTAATATGGGAGATAAGCATATAACCTGATATTTGCAGCAAGACAGATAGTGGTGAATGTAGATCAGTGTATATATTAAACCTGTTCAGCCACTGTATCTAGACAGCACTTGCATATAAGTTACAGGGCACGCGTGAGATCAGTGCCACTTTGTGTAGTCAGTCAGTGTGAATGTAAGCTTGAATGGAGATGGACACATGTGTGTTAGAAGTAACAAGTCAGTCACTAAGTGTATGAAGTACGAAGTGTATATACAAGTTACAGCTCCTGATGTGTGCATGTATAATAAATGACTTGAATGTATAGCCAGCCTCTGTGTCTCATTTAAATACATGAGACATGCGACATGGTATCAGAATGGGATCTCGCAAACCATGAGACATGCAGTTAGAAGTGAAGTAATATCCAGGAGTGAACTCGCAAACAGGTCAGTGGTTAGCTGAAGTTACTTAAATTAGTTTCAAATGATTTTCAACCACCAAACATGTGGCATAGCATTTAAAGTGTTCAAAATAATTTCCAAGATGTTTGAAATGTCTCAGATAGCGGCATAATATTTAAAGTGTTTGAAATGATTTCCAAAGTGCTTAAAATGTTCAAAAAGGCTAAAATGTCCACATTTTTTGCAATGTCCGAGTTTTTCCCAGTAACTAATACTTTTAGAAGTTGTCTGAAGTATCCAGAGTGTTTGAGGTATTTGCAATGTTAAAGTAAAGCATTTTCAGAGAGATTGTTGTGCACTTGACCAAAATAACAGGCACCAGGTCTATACTTATGTTTAAAAGAACTTTGTTGCTATGGCACAGGGATTTCACAGACCTGAACCACTGGTGTTTGATAATAATAATTCTGAGAATTGGCAAGTGTTTGAGTAAGAATATGATATTTACATACAGGCTGCATTTTCTGATAAAGACACGTGTACAAGAGCATTTATACTTCTCAATTAAGCTGGCTCAGAGGCCATTGAGTGGGAACATTAATTTGTATATTTACCTACTGTGCATGCAGGGGAGGGGGAGAACCACCGTATTGTTATACAGGCTGAAATGCGGGAAGACCTGGAGTACTTAAAACGTCAATTTAGAGAAATGTTAATAATGATGCAGTGAGAAAGATTTTGCTTCAAGATAGTGAATTAACATTGAGCAAAGCCATTGAGATTTGTCAAATACATGAAATTACAGAAAAGTATACAACATGCTTATGAATGAGAAAACCCCGTCTTTAAAAATATCAGCATATTCACTAAAAATATTCTGTGTAAAAATATCATTGTTATTCATACTTACATGGTGGACCTCTTTTATTAAATGAAATCAGTCCAATTCTCAGACTGTCTTTGAGGCCTAACAGTGACTGCATGTGTCTTTTGACTACGTAAAACTGCAAGTCATAGCTGTTTGCAGCACAATGGCATGAAAGAACTACTGCACCATCAGTATGGATCTCTTCAACAGCACAAGCAACTAGTTTTGCACACTTTGCTGAATCAAGTTTCTCACCAGCTTTTACTTCAGCAAACATTTGTGCTGATATAACATTCCATATAGATCCAGTGTCTACTTCAAGCATACAGGTTTCCCATTAATTTGAACAGTACAAAATATTTCACTTTTTGCTGGCAACTTATAATTTTTATTTTTTATTTATTTTATTTTACATTTGTTGACCGGGCTAGTCTAGCTGGATATATTTCCATTTTCAGTAGAGGCCCGGGGAGAAAAGCTCCACACAAAACATAACAAATAGACATGTTGTTAATACAGACATAGAATAAAAATAGGAAAAACACTGGTAATAAAATCAACAAAAATTAAGGCACACAAACAATAGTAATCATGAATAATGTTAGGTCAGTTTCAAAGCATCTTACTTAATACATAAAGGTTATGCCATAAAGCATTTACCATAAAGATAAAAGTTAAAGCTCAGGTGGGTAGAAAAGTAGAAGGAGTAAATGTAAAGATAAAAAAGAGGGAAGAGATAGTAGTCAGGGAGTGAAAAAAAAAAGAAAAGAAAGAAGACAATTAGGAGGAGATAGGAGAGATGAGAGAAGTAGGTCAGAGCATAGTAGGATTGCAAGGAATATGAAACAAGGTATTTGCTAACTATTAAGCACAAAATAGGGTTAAAGGTCAAGAAAGGGGGGGTTAGTCTGGTGTACTACATGAGCAAAGCCAGTGATTTTGGAAGTACAGTTTGATTTGTTGTTTGAAGAGAGGTAAGGATGTGATTAGAGTTATATCCTTAGGTAGCAAATTCCATACTCTTCCTACAGTATTAGTGAATAAAGAGAGATAATCTACTGTATTAACTGTTTTATTGATCAAAGAGACACCATCAACATATAAAGTTTGCTCACAGCTGTCAGAGTTTGCTACAGCCTCTATTTGATCTACTTGCTTCTTTAGATACTCTCTTTTAATATAAGTTTGTGACACTTTAGACTTGCAAAGCCTTTTGAAATTATTCCACTTTTTACATTTGTGATGACATTATTGTTGAAGGAAATTATGAAGACGAACATGATAGAAATCTCAGGAAAGTTCTTGACTGTGCATGAGAGGTAAATCTTAAACTGAATCCTCAGAAATGTAAATTCAAACTAAAAGAAGTTACTTATGTGGGACATTTGTTTACAAGTTTTGGCTTACAACCAGATCTGTCTAAGTGAACAGCAGCTGTTGAAAAGCCAGTTTCAGAGAATGTCACATCTTTACAATGTTTTCTAGGTATGGTCAACTATTTAGGAAAGTTCATCCCAGACTTGAGTGAGCTTTCTGCACCATTACGTGAGCTGACATGCAAAAATGTAAACTGGCCCTGGTTGGAACAACACCATAGAGCATTTGATATTCTGAAGAAGAAAATTGCCAGTCCACCCACACTGAGATGTTATGATGTTCACAAACCTGCAACTCTTTCTTGTGATGCTTCAAGGTACAGCCTTGGCACAGCATGT
This sequence comes from Protopterus annectens, assembly GCF_019279795.1. Taxonomy (NCBI): domain Eukaryota; kingdom Metazoa; phylum Chordata; order Ceratodontiformes; family Protopteridae; genus Protopterus; species Protopterus annectens. The sequence continues at coordinate 229,366,044 of NC_056735.1, read as the reverse complement.
CTTCAAGAAGGCATACCAGTAGCCTATGTATCAAAAACTTTAACTCAAACATAGATGCATTATGCACAAGTAGAAAAAGAACTTTTGGCAGCAGTGTTCGCATGCTCGGAGTTCAATGATTATATTTATGGCAGACCTATCCAAATAAAGACTGATCACCAACCACTCTTGACAATTTTGAAAAAGCCAGTACATACAGCCCCGGCTCTATTGCAATGCATGATGTTAAAATTGCAAAAATACAATTTCAATATTGTTTACAAAAAGGGCAAACACATGTAACTTGCTGATGTTTTGTCACGCGCACCCAGACAAATGACAGAGCAGCATGAAGATGAAACAGCAGACTTTGAAGTTATGGAATTCAGAAATTTTTCATCATTATGACTTTAAGAACTCAGAAATCACACAGCTTCAGACCTAATTCTCCAGAAGATGAAAAACATTATCAGTCAACGGTGGCCAACCCAACAAGCCAGGTTACCACTTGACATTCAGCAGTTATTTCCTTACAGAGATGAGCTCTTGATGGAAGATGGAATCATCGTGAAAGGTCCAAAATGGTAATTCCTAAAACATTACAACAGGAATATATCAAAATTTTGTATCATGGTCACCCAGGTACCAATTCCACCAGAAGAAGGGCAAGAGGCATTGTATTTTGGCCTTCTATGTCTAAAATTATAGAGAAGTAAACTAGAATGTTAAATTTGCAACAGCACCAAACCACATCAACAAAAAGAACCGCTTCAGCTATACTATATTCCTGAATTACCATGGTTGACAGTTGCTGTAGATATTTTCGAATGTAATCATCAGCATTACTTGGTGTTAGTAGACTCTTACTCAGATTGGTTTGAAATTGACCTACTTGCTAACTTGATGTCCAGCATAGTCATTACAAAATTGAAGAGACATTTTTCTGTCCATGGTAATCTACACAAAGTCATGTCTGATAATGGTGCACAGTTTACTAGTCAGCAGTTCAAGAAATTTGCTGCATGTTGGGACTTCGTTCATATCGCCAGTAGTCCTGAGTATCCACAATGGTTTAGCTGGATGTGCAGTTCATAGTGCAAAGTATTTGTTGGAGAAATCTAAAATAGATGGTGCTGATGTTTTCCTTAACTTACTCAACCTCAAAAACATTCCTTGACACAGCTTGCTTGGTTCACCTGCTCAAACACTGATGTCCAGACAGACACAAACAACTCTTTCAATCAGTAAACAACTGGTAGTTCCAAAAGCAAAGAACAACAGAGTGGTCAAGGCTCAACTTTTGAGAAAACGCCAGTCGCAAACTTGTACTGTGATAAAACCAGTAAATCCCTTCAACCATTGTTACAAGGAGAAGTTGTGAGAATGCAAATATCCAAAGGTTTTGATTGTGTAGGAATCATGAAGGACATTTATGAGGAACCCAGATCTTACATCATACAAGCTGAAGGAATGGATTATAGAAGGAATCATAGACATGTGTTACCTGTCTCAGAACCAGTGCCACAGCAGATTGCCTGTGCCAGTGACTCTAATTTCCAGAGTGACTCGTCAACTGTTTGAGTTCAAAAGGACAGTGTACTTTCTTCAAATAACTCTGATGTAAACCCAGATGTTCCAGTATTAAATTAATCTACATAGATTGCCACTGTTGCTTAGCCCAGTCAGAATTTCTATGTAAATAGATCGGGTAGAATTTGCAAACCCAGTCCTAAATATACAGCGACTTCAACTTGAAGTTAGTTATGTTTTGTTAAAATGTTGAAATAATTTCTGGTTCTTAAATATGCCTTTGTACTTGTATTTTGCAATGTCAAACAGTTAAAGAGGGAGGATGTAGATCAGTGTGTATATTGAACCTAGTCAGCCACTGTAACTAGACAGCACGTGCATATAAGTTACAGGGCACGTGTGAGATCAGTGCCACTTTGTGTAGTCAGTCAGTGTGAATGTAAGCTTGAATGGAGATGGACATGTGTGTGTTAGAAGTAACAAGTCAGTCATTAAGTGTATGAAGTATATGTACAAGTTACAGCTCCTGATGTGTGTGTGTGTATAGTAACGACATGAACACATAGCCAGCCTCTGTGTTTCATTTGAACACACGAGACAATGGAAACTGAAGGAGCTAGGGATGAGGAAAGAGACCAAATGGACATTCCTAGTCTTGAACAATGTATATGACAAGATCCCAAGAAGGTTGATTTGAGCAGTCCTGTGATGGGAAGACCTGGTAGAATTAGTGCAGGTTATGTACATGGACCCAATAAAGCAAGTACAAACACTGTTCAGACTCACAAAAGGGTTCACAGTGGGAATTGGGGTGCATCAGGTTTTGGCTCTGAGCCAACTGCTGTTCACACTGATGATGGATTATATTAGTAAATAGGCTGGAGGGAAAAGATCTACAAAGCTGCTGTATGTAGATTATGTGGTATTTCAGGCAGACTCTGAAGAGGATCTTCAGCAAATGATAGGAGAATGGAATGCAAAATAGAAATCACATGGGATGAAACTGAGTACAGACAAGAGAGTTTTCATGGCAGAAATGGGGGGAAATAAGAAGAGGAAGCTGAAAACTGAGGTAGAAGGGATACAGTGGGATACACTAACAGCTTCACATATCTGGGAGTACAGGTTGCAGAGAAGGGAAGTCTGAATGACTAGGTCAAACCTAGAATCAGAGGGGCTGAAGCCAACTGGCAGAGAGTATCAAGGATAGTGTGTGACAGAAAAATGTCAAAGAAGTTGAAAAGTAAGGTGTCCAAAGCAGTAGTATGATAAGGAGTTCTGTATGGTACAGAAACCTGGGCAGTGAAGGCAGAGCAGCTGAGGAAGCGAGAGGTGATGGCGATGACGTGATTGAAATAGCTGGTAGGATACACACTGTGGGACAGATGAAGAAATGATGAGACTAGAGCAGAAGCCAAAATAGGCACAATTACAGAGAAGTTCAAAGAGATCAGATGAGGGTGTTTCAGGCATACATGCAAGAAAGCAGAATACATGTTGGTGATGAAGATTTGGGAGAGCCAGGAAGAAGACAAGACAAACCAAGGACATTCAGCAAAGAGATGGATGGATTGCATGAAAGAAGACATAGGACAGTCTGGTATGACTGTTGAAGAGTCAGAAGAGTGGCAATGAATAAGACAGATGGTGACAGTTGATGTGATTCCTCAAACCCATGTAAAAAATGAGAAAAAAGGGAGGGTTGATGATGATTGAATATTTTCATATGGCAATATGATCATAGGTAAATAAGCCCACCTTCTGCAGAAACAAATAAAAAATTCTTAAGTAAGCCAATTCAAGACACCTGGAAAAAAAGATGATTCTATAAATAAACCAAATTTTGTATGATCTGATGTATCAGATGTATATGTTCTAGGGAATTCATCAAATCTTCCCAATAGAACAGAAAGCTCATGTGGTTTACTGGTCAAAACAGGGTACAGTGAAATATCAAATATGGCAGACCCTTTCATCTCAGAAAGCCATCTATTCCCTGGCATATCAGCACTACAGCTGAATATTTTGTGTCCCATCAGGACAATGCACGAGGAAGTTTGCAAGCCCATGGATCGTCATTTTGCAAAACGTGGGCAGAGAAAAATGAGATATATGTACCTGTCAAAATAAAAGGCTTGCAATTACATGAATGTATCTTGTATTTTAGTTATGAGCACTACCTCATTAGTAATTTATTCTATACAGTGCTAGAAAGAAAAAAATGTAGAACTGGACATTAAGAAAACGGAATAGCTAAAAAGTATCCCAAATCATAAAGAAAATGTAACAATTTTAGTAATCAGTACTTTAATACTGCAAAGAGAGCAAAAGGCAGTGCAGCAGCATATGCAGGTGGTGAGAGGTGAGGTCTAAGCTTACACCTGTATCTGGGCCTGGATCTCCTTCTACACATGTAAGTGTAAATGTGGAACTTGTTAATGGCATTTTATGGTTATGAGTAAGGTGAATCCCTTCTCATACACGTGATTTCACAAGGGATTGAAGTCAGAAGAGACCATGCCACTATGTTCCACATAATGTCAAATAATTCTCTGTGAAACCTAGTATAAAAAAGAGGCCAAGAACTGCCTTATCAACTGTTTTGTTTTAATGAGGAATATTCAGACACAGGGCAGTATTAATACTTGTACTTAGGCTTAGCAGGACGTTTTGCTGGTTCTCCCTTAGCACATCTAAGACTTGATTCAGAGACACCAGATTCACTTACGTCTGGCGAGGTCTGAGAATATAGTTTACAAATTAAATTATAATGAGATGTAAATGAGGAATATGTGAAAAAATCTGCAACAATTTTATGCAGAGTAGGAGCTCTTACAGCCTTTGTGCAATTCATAGTTGCTTTTTTATGCACATTTCCTCAGTGTGTCTAAGGGATATGAAAAGTGAAGGCATGCCTTTTTCATTTACTTTGCAATCTCCTGAGATACTTGCTTTTACTTCCAGGTTAGTTGTTTCCCATAAGGAAGTGATATCTTGGTTATGCTAAAATTAGGTGCACTCAATGGTGCTTGCCAGCCAAGAACTAGGAGATACAGGCAAAAGATGACCAATCTAAACTTAGTTGATCAAGAAATCCTAGATAGACAGGACAGAAATATAGTACAGATTTTGGTAATTTGTATTGTCTACAGAATGAAAATGTGGCATTCCTATAACTGCAGAAACCAAAGTATGTATAACCCTCATTATACATGTGACAGGAACCTTTGAAAGACAAACTGAGGACATGTATGGTATGGATAGTATGGTGTCACACAAGCTTCTGCTTCAAGGATACTTCAGCAGTTCCTTGACATACTTCTGACACATTTGGATCCATACCTCTTTTTCTCAGTGTCACCTCAGGATCAATCCAGTACCATGTGTGCCTCCTACAGGATGGCATACTTTCCTGAGTTTCTTGGTACAACAGATTGCACCCATGCTGCCATTAAGTTCCATGGGGGAGTGGAGCTGAAATATTAAAGACTACCATTCCATCAACTGTTAGGTAGTGTGTGATGCATTGGGATGCATCACCAACTTGTAGGCCCAGTGTCCTGGTAGAGCCCTTGATTTCCACATTTGGCACACAAGCTCATTGAACCTACTATTCGTGCATGGCTGAATTCCTTTAATATTCCTAACCATCACTATTTCATTATCTATAGAGTGGTATAAGCACTAATGACTAATCAACCCCTGCTCTTTCTTGTTATTTGTTCCCCCCTGATTTATTTTCCAGGTGACACAGGCTACTAACTCAAATTCTGGCTAATGGCACAGGTCTGTAACTCCCAGGGAGCTTCTAATGAACACTCCAACACCATCCTGACCCATACAAGGATAGTCAGTGAGTGAGTGATTGGTCTGTGAAGGCCCTCTTCCATTACCTGGATGAGTTTGGGGGGATACCCTTCAGTAAGACTCTGCTACTACATGCAAGATGTTTACTGCCTGCTACATTCTGCACAGCATGATCGTGCGTCATTCTGGCACACAACTGCAACGGCCAGTCACCGATAGTGGCAGTGCAGCTCCTTCGAGTGTTCCTCCCACCAGTAATGATAGTGATAATGCCCATATGATGGCAGTAGCATAGCAACTCCTCTGGTAGACTTATGCATGATATATGGCTACTCAAGTAAAGAGATGATTTCTAGTCTGCAAGTACAGGCCATGACATTTACTCAATACACTGTACATCAGACATTTCATAATTTTCAGCAATAGAAATATTGTTTTTCATAGCAATACCACCAATCATAATTTGTATGATGTTGATGGGTAAGTGACACAAGTGCTAATTATACTGGCAGGAACTGAGTACCAATACATGTTTATGGCTATGCTGTACTTTTTATTTGCAGTGTTGAAAGCAGATTATGCTGACTATTAAAGAACACGGATTACTTGCAGTATAAAATTATTTCTGTCACTATTTCTCCTTTTTCCCCCCTTTATTATTATCTCCTTTGTGTTTTTCAGATACAAGTAAAAATTGCTGCAGCAGCTGTGTGTGTAAATAGACTGCAAGGTCAACACTGCTTTACCGTTTTAAAAACTTTAACTTATATACAGAAGATGTCATACACAATATCCCTTAAGGACCGTATGAGTGATGCTCCCATAGGATCAAAAACAAGTGCTGGCATGTGAGCTTCATGCTGAGTTGCTCCTTTGGCATGGTTTACTGGCAGCAGGGCAACCTCTTGACATTGACCTAACCGTGCTGTACTGTGGGTCCTAAACCTTGACTGAGAGATTCTTCCACATGTTGTATTAGTCTAACAAGGACTGGCTGTCTTATTCTTTGAGGAATTCACTTGAATGGCTACGGAACTTCCTTGAGCTACACCTGGTGTGTGGCCTAGTCATCCACAATTAGAAGGAAAAGTACAAAAATATGTGTCAAAATGATTTTCTCCAGTAGAATTATTTCAGCCATTGCAACTGATAAAACAGATTTCTGCATTTCAAACCAGAAACATGCTTGTATTCTGTGCAGCATGAGTACAACATCTATATGTTGCTAGTTTCAATAGAACCCATAATACTATTTTCTTATGAAAAAAAGGGAATATTATGGAAAATTGATTGCCTAAGAGAGCATTGTTTTTATAAAGGAAAGGGAAGTTACTGTAAGGATGAAGTCATAAGGAACAGCACAGAGCATGACAATATGCTGAGATTTAATGAGTATCAACAGTGTCTGAATAATCATTGCACATTTCTGCTGTCAGTTAGGGATATGAATTATAATTGGAAGGAATTTTCCAGAATATTATCATGTGAAACTAATCCCTACTTTATTTCATGTACTTAAAGCCTGTAGTTCTGCCATGTTAGAAATAAAATTACATTAGATTTCATATTATGTAGTCTAAACGTGCAGCCATTCTGTTCTGATCAATAAATGTCCTGCCTTGAACTACTTTTGTGTCTCAGTGATTTTCTGAAGACTGATGGAAATAAGGAACCTCTTTTTTTACAATTATTTTGTATTGTGATTGTTATTTAATATTTGTATATTGTCACTTTATTTTTATTTATGTTTGCTGGGGCTTTTCCCCTCAGGTCTCCACTGAAAATGGGTTTGTTGGCAAACTCAGTTGGACTAACCCGGCTCTGAAGGTACTGGCATTAATAACATCTCATATGATTCCTGCAGCATCCTCACCTGCATCAAAGTCATCACCCCTTATAGGAAGATTGTATGCCTCATCTAGTGTTAAAGGTTGGAGCATGGAAGGGACAGCACTGGTGCTGCTATGGGCAATTGCTTTCTTCCTAGTATTTGTTCTGGTATGTCCCACTATGTCATTGGTTCTTTTTCTGAACTGTGCTAGGTTATGGCTCCTTCTCCCTACAGCATTAGTGTCAGTCAGTACTTGATTCCATGAGTTCAGCTCTCTGACTGTTTTGGTCCCCCTCTTCTAAAAAGGCATTTCCAATATGTTTTCAGTGCATCCATAAGGATATTATTCACCTCAGGACTGGAGTTGTCTCTTAAGTGTTTTGCTGCCAGCTGTAAAAAATCATGTTGTAACCTGCAATCACATATTTCGACAAAGTGACACATGTTATCCATGCCTGATACTTTCATGAATTGGGGACCATGCATGTCACTACATTATATCCACATTGTACCACTACTTCTAAATTGTGTTTTTCACTTATTTTTTCATATTACCTGTGTTTTCAAATCCTCTGCTGCAATAGTATACATATGCTGTACATGCTTGCTGTGAAGGTGGAATAGCCAGTAAGTTATGTTTTATGTCATTTATTTCATTAATATAATCAGCTGTCCTTTAGCCTGCACCTATCCTTTATCCAAGACAGAGACCATTGTCAGCAGTAAGCCACTTGATCCACGTAAACAGCACTGAAAATGGCACCTCACACATTCCCAAACATTACTTTTAAACATTCAAAACTCTATTAACTGGCACATCTAAGCAATAAATATAGGCTAGAGTTGAACAGGTTACAATCCCGGTGGGATCAGAGCAGATACTTTAGGTGGACAATCAATATGGTGTCTGTGGATGAAATGATTATCCCTGTTTTGTTGCTGTAATTCTGCTTTTCCTGGACTCATTATTATTTGGGTGAAACAAGATGGAATGCAAGCTCTGACTGTTTGCATCAAAAATACATTAATGAAAGCATTATTATTATTATTATTATTATTATTATTATTATTATTATTTATTTTATTTTTTAAATCTTGTCAAGATGAAGCCAGGTACTTTAGATAGGTCATGAACATGACATGTTGCTTGTGGATAAATGATTGGCTCTGCTGTTTTGTTGTTGTAACTCTGGCTTTGCAGGACTATGGTGTGTGAAGTAAAACTGCCTACAAGCTTTGCACTCTGACTACTGTTTATGTAACAAAATACATTAATGTAACCATTCTTTTTTCTTTCTTTTTTTATTTTTAATCTGGCAAGGTCAAACCAGATATTGTGAGTGAGCAATGGGGATGGTGCTGTGTTTGAATGAAATGACTGGGCCTGCTGACTGTTTAATCTTTCCAAGCTCAAATTACAACAGCATTGTGTATTTAGGTATGCCAAGTCAGCATACAAGCTGTGACTACTGTTTCTGTGCAACAAATGTAAACTAATGATACCACAGCAGGATCCAGCACTAGGCAACCTAGGCGGTCACCTAAGGCCCACTAGCTGGAGAAGGGTACTGGCCAGGGGGCTGCTACATTTATATTTTAATTAAACAATTAAAAAAACATTAAATGGCGCTTTAACATAGCATCTTCTTTAAGAAGAAGCATACAGTTTTTCCTTGAGAAAGACTTGCTTAGCCATTCCTTCAGTAAGTTGAGGTATGTATGTATAATGCCCTAGTTAAGGATGGCAGGTTAGTCAGTTAACTTGATCAGGCTCAAACCCTGTACCTTGGTTATGGGAGACAAGAGCCTGAATACTCTACACCAACTGCCAGCCTGCTCAAAGAATTGTGAGTTTCAGTGCATTTTCAAGGAACTGTGAGTTTCAGTGCATTTTCAAGGATTATGTATTTTCAAGGAATTGAGTTTCAAGGAAAAAAAATGTTTATTGTTGCTCATGCTAAGTCTGTTTTCAATGTGCAAATCTTTATATTAGCAAATGGCACTCAGTGTTTGTACTATAAAATTTGAAAGCAGTGTTAGTAGCACAATGTGCAACGTGCTTGCCTTTGTTACAGAAGGCTGTAGGATATACAACCATGTAGATGGATTACTGATACTGTGGTGCACTTTAAGGGGGGATGGGGTGCTGCATTCCTGAGTTTGTCCTTTGCATGAGATATCTAGTAACTATGAACTTGTTGTCAGTTTGCCATTTCTTATTGCAATATTACCAGCTTACCAATTTTTTTTATGTAGCATAGGCAATTGATTCTTCAAGGGCTGCAAACACTGAATTTGTGGATGAAACACGGAAATGTAAGTTGTTTGCCAGTAGCAACCTCTTCATTAGTTACAAATCACTTTAATGTGGAATTATTTAGATGTCTTTTACTTCTGCAGAGATTGTGGATATTGACTGATACTGGTGGATTGTAATGACAGAATGGCCTTTTATGGTTGAAATGTTATCAAATTGGTAGTTTTCTTATTATTGGTTCATACATTTTGTTTCATTGCTTACTGGAAAATGTTAAAAACTACAAATTTAAAACACACGCTAACAAGTGGTGCTGTATTCTACAAGGAATATAAGTTAATACAATCAGGAAGGTGAATCAAAGAACACATGCATGTATGCATGATCCTAAAAACGTTTGTGAGGAGCCTGTGGAGTGAAAGCAGCCAAGAGGTAAACTTAATCCATGACTGTTCTGATGCATTTTCTTTGAATGTGGGTTTCAATGCCATTTCAAGGGCATAGACGTTTACTGTTCATGCTAAGTCTGTTTTCGTTTGGAGTGGTCATACTTTGGGCAATTGATTTGCACAGCTTCAGTGTTTTTGGAGAATTCAAAGTGTTTTCGTTATGAGACTGTATTGTTTGTTTAGCAAATGACTATCAGTGTTTGTGATATAAAATTTGAAATAAAAGTTTTAAATTAAATCCAAATATCTGTAATCATTGTAGAAGTAATGATGAAAATTGTATGCACATTGAGAGGTTTGAACAATGTTTAAGGTAACTGGGGATAAATAGCCAAGCAATGGGACATGGGGGGGTGGGAGGTATCTGCTGTGGGGCTGGGCCCAATCCATTACCCTGCCTAGAGCCAGATTTGACCGTGATCCTGCTCTGAATGCAACCATTACTGTTATTTTTATTTTAATCCTGGCATAGTCAAAGCAGATACTTTATGCAGAGAAAATTGGTATGGTGGCTGTTTGTGGATGAAATGACTGGCCCTGATGTTTGGTTGTTCTATTTTTGGCTTTCCAGGGCTAATGTGTATTTAGGACTGTTTGTGTATATCAAAAATTCATTAATGAAAGTATTATTATTTTTTAATCTTGGCAAGACCAAGCCAGATACTTTAGGTAGATTATGGGCATAGGAGGCAATTTGTGGCTGAAATGATTGAATTGGCCCTGCTGTTTTTCTGTTGAAACTCTGGTCTTGCAGGACCAGGGTGCTTTGGGGTGAAATAAAACAGACTGCGAACTCTGAGCACTGTTTACTGTTTATGGGGAAAACATTAATGTAGCCATTACTTTCTTTTTGTTTAACCTGGCAACGTCAAACCAGATACTGTGGTTGGGCCAAGGGGATGGGACTGCGCTTGAATGAAATGACTGGTCCTGCTTTTTACTGTTGTAATTCTGGCTTTGCAAGATCAATGTGCGTTTGATTAAGGCATACAGGCTGTGACTACTGCTTCTATGCAACAAAACTAAACTAAATCAGCCATTACTATTATTATTATTTTATTTCTGTCAGGATCAAAGCAGATACTTTAGGGGTACAATTTGTATGGAGGCTGTTTGTAGATGAAATAAATGGCCCTGCTGTTTTGTTGTGGTAATTCTAGCTTTGCAGGATTAATGTGCATTTGGTCAGTCTTGACATAGCTGTAATATAGTCCTGCCTCATTGTAATTAGCTATGTCCCATTGCAGATAGCCATACCCCACTCAGCTGCCTCTTGCAGCCCCTCACCTGGTTTAAAGTCACCAGCCACCACTGCTACTCTCTGCTTCTCCAGCCACAATGTCTCACCTTGAAGAATCTCAGGGAAAAATGGCAGAGAACTGGTACTCAAATCAGGTTCTGCATGTCCCATCAGCTGCATATCAATGTGCACCAATAAGTACCTTAACTGCATGACACATGGCAACCTCAGAAAATATAAGTACTGTATTCTTCTGGTTCACAGAGGCACTTTAAGGAGTGAAATATGACAGTTCTATATCTCTGTGTATGCTGTTAAGAAATCAGGCACTACAATGATTATGTCTACAGGATAGTTAACTATGGAATTGTAGTCCCCCCTTGAAAGCATGGCCTGGATCATGTGTGAGCAGTGCTGTCCACAGGGACCTAAGCATGTGCACTGCATTGAGCAAACTTCTGCATGATGCTTAGCAGGTGTGCTTGCCCTAAAAATTGAGCAATTTGGAAGCAACAATGATTTCAACCCTAATTATCATAATCACCATGCCCAGCCAGGTGAATTTGCATGATGTAAGTATGACAAGAGGCATGGGGCCTCATCACACTATAGAAAAAAATGTCTGGAGTTTTTAATTCAATATCTACAAAAGTTAAATTGCTAAAAAACAATTCTTCACCAAAATACACAGGCCTTCAGCTCTGACTTTTTATCTTCTCTACTTCTTGCAAGTCCCTTCATTTCTTTTTAACTGCTACTCAGCCTTTTGACAATAAGGTGTAGGTTTGTCAGTACTTTTTATGTATGTTGAGCAAGGTGTATTGAGACAGAGATTGAGAGAGTACAGCAATTACTAGGTTGCAAGACTGTTGAGCTTGATGAGAGACACACCCATGAGCATATACTCAGAGGAGTGTCTATTGCATTTAACTGTTGCAAACACAATGCACATATCTTAGTAGCCAAAATATTTCTAGCAGTATAGGAGCACTCATGTGTCCTTGGTCAGTTGCTTTGAGGTGGACATGTGCTCAGTAAACCCAGGTGACTGACATTATTTAAACAGTGTGGATAAAGGCACAAATGCAGCATGCTATATGGAGATGGAGGATATGGTAATGTTAGGATTTGTAAGGGCTATGCAGGAACAAAGCTGTTAATTCCTCTGTTTTCAATACCAGCTGAGATATGACTAAAAAAATAAGGCAAGCAGAAACACAGTAGTATATCTGCTGGGACATTATCAATTCATAAAGCCAAATTCTCAGGCACAGAGAATGCGATGCTACTCCAAGCCCTCATCTCCATGGCTGACAGCTCCAGAGCTGACAGCTCTTTGGCCAGCATGCATCTAACCAGTCCTACTTTGACCATGCCTGGGATGACATTGTAACAAATCTTAATGCAGTTGGAGGGCAACAAAGTTCACAACTCCTGGCATGGGAACGTAGGGCAACAGGTAAGGGCTGTTAAGTGTGCCACCTTTCATAGAGACAGAGGAGTTCCTGACCTTTTTCAAAGGGAGTGGCAACTTTAAAGAGTCCCACAGTGTGGTACTGGATGCTGGGGTAAAGCTGGACAGGCCCCAGAAATAACCCACTCCAGGTGCCCTGGGTATATAGGCCTATTTCTGTGTATCAATACTTGCAAGTACTCTGAACCCCTTACTCACATAAAGCATAATGTAAGCTGTCTGACTTGTGTTATGCATTTAGTTAGTTAGTTACTTAGTTAGTTAGATAGTTAGTTAGTTAGTTAGTTAGTTAGTTAGTTAGTTAGTTAGTTAGTTAGTTAGTTAGTTAGTTAGTTAGTTAGTTTTTGTTTACAAGGGTAAAGTACTGAATTTTAACATCCAGAGTCATCTACATAAGGTATGCGCATGAAATATTACTTTTTATTATATTATTATTTGTAAATCCCTCAGTTGCATGTTTACAGGTGCTGGGTCATACTTATACTGGATATTTTGTATTTTTGTGTAGCCACAGGTGATTCTTTATCTGACACTTGTATTGTGGAACTGCCCCATCTGATTTTGGAGGATCTGCAGTCTTCGATAATGATGGCATGGATTAGATGGTACAGTCGGGGTGTACAGAGTGTGTGCTGGACACAGGGAATATGGCCCAGTGCACCCCCAGTGCAGACCATGCACACCACCTTCTATGCCTACAGATATCCAAGCTACCCATACATCACAGACAAGATGGTTAATGAAGACACTATTGATCAGGAAAGTTTGCTGGTCCCAAGCAGACAGATATCAGACTCTGTGGGGTGCACATCTGATGTGTGTGATTCCTTGCATAGAATGGATTACACATTAAAATGTGCAATGTCTTCTCAGACTTGCCTGGCAGGGCTGAGAGGCTGTCTACAGAGCCAGTCATCTGCTATATACACAGATATTAGCCAGTCTGGCCATGGGCACCCAAGATCTTGCTCCTGCAGTGTTAATATTTCCACAGAAACATCAGTTGTGGAGGTGTCCATTCACAGGAGAGGCCATTATCACAGTATCACAGTGTCATGTGTCATAGCCAACACTGCTCAAGGCCATGCAGCACACTAGAATCTATCCAGGGTCACAGTGCATCCAGTGCAACAACTGGTAGTTGATGCTGAGCCCTCTGTCATGCATACCCTGGATCTGTTGAGTAGACCAAGCCCAGAGTGCTACAACTGTTGCTGAGGCTGTAACCCTGCAGACCCAACTCACACTACCATAGCCCCCAGTACATCCCATATCTCTTATGGCACTGGTCCTTCTTAAAACTAAAGTCTCACTCCAGTACTGACATTTCACAGAAAATATTTTTTTTACTTTCATACTCCTCAGCACTCACGCTCAGACATTTCATATTGAAAGACATGGACTCCTGCACCTCCTTCTTCACCAGTGCATATGCTGTTAACAGTTCCCTGCACTCTGTACATTATTATTTGGATTGCCTGTGTCTGATGCACAGCACAGCTAGCCCATGCATGAGTAAGCACAGCCTAGTGTTACATTGTTATTTGGATTGCCTGTGTCTGATGAACAGCACTGCTAGCCCATGCATGAGTAAGCACAGCCTAGTGTTAGATTGTTATTTGGATTGCCTGTGTCTGATCCAGAACACAGCTAGCCTATGCATGAGTGAGCACAGCCTAGTGTAACATTATTTGGATTACCTGTGTCTGATGCAAAGGACAGCTAGCCTATGCATGAGTAAGCACAGCCTAGTGTTAGTTCTGCATGCATCATTTTCACTGTAGTGTATCTGCTTAACTCTTGTATACCATGTTCTGAAGCTTTGGGCAAGTTGCAGCCTTTTTGCTAGTGCCACATCATACTGTGCCTGCCTCCATCTGGCATGATCACCCCCTGCTGCTGGTTAGTCCTCTGACTCCTCATTTGACTCAGCCTCCCCTGCCCATTGTGGTGGGAACTGCTGCCCCTACAAGAGCCTACCCTGCTGCAACTGCTTCCTAAGTATAATATTGTGAAACATTGTACACACAGACACTAGTTTTGCACATGTGGCATGGTCATACTGTAGAGCAGCACCAGATGAGTCCAGTCAGTGAAGGCATGCCTTCAACAGCCCAAACACATGCTCAGTAATACTTATTGTTGTGATTGCACATGGTTGTACCTGTGGTCTGTTTTAATTTTTGTGGATTTCGTATGGGTGTCATGAGCCAGGGTTGAAAGCATAACCAGAATCACCAAGAAGATACTATGATGGGAAGTCAGCCCTCACAAGCCACTGGTACACAGGCCAGAGGTGTGCCATATGTGGGAGTCATGATAGCTGCCTGAGTAGCTTGTACACAAATTGTAAATGGTACAATGTGCATTGCAGGCCACCTGGCAGTTGATTGAGTGATATATTTTGCAATTCAGGTAGCTCTTTCCCATTTCATCAGGTGGGGCCTTTATTTCAATGGGAGTACAGTTTAGGCTTAACCAGCTGGGACCTTTATTTTGATGTGAGTACAGTCTATAGCCCACAGTACTTCAAAGAAATGGGCTATATTATAGAAATCCCACATGGTGTAGGCTGTCTCCTCTGGGGTACATGGGAACCACATATGCTCCCTTACATGCTGAAGCATAGTATCAAGAAATTGATGGAGTATTCTCCAGGCTGATGTCTGAGATACCCCCACTATGTCCTCAGTACATTGCTGGACCAGAATAAGACAGTGGGTTACACATAATATACATAGTCACACATACCTTAGTATCCACTTGGATAGGTGGTCCTGTCCATGTACTGAGGGCAAAATGGACAAAATGGTTCAAACTGTCTGCCTTGACTTGACCAAGGCATTTAACAGAATACCCCACTTGGGCATTGTTGATAAACTCAAGAATTGGGTATATAATCTTATGTCACCCAGTGAATAACTAGCTGGCTCATAGACAGGACCCAGGAAGTTAGAATTGGAGAGTGCACCTCTACAAAGAGGCCAGTCACAAGTGGAGTCCCTCAGGAATTGGTCCTAGAGCTGCTCCTTTTTGGCATTTATTTTTCTGAAGTCAAGGCCAATGTCAAGGGCCTCTGGCTATCCAAATTTGCACACTATTGAAAATTAGGAGCAGTCATAAAATCCCTCACTGGCACTAATGATCCCCAAGATGGACTGACACAGACAAATAAGTTATGTCAGAGCCATGACTAAAACTAAATGCCAAAAAATACATAATAGTACCCTTCAGGAAGTCATCCACCCCTGGTAAACATCATATTGACAACACACCCCTAAGAGCAGACCAGTGGTCAATGACTTGAGGACATACATAAACAGTAATCTAGACTTTGACCATCATGTGTCTACAGTAGTGAGGAAATCATTCTATGTTGTGCCTCGTACAAACAAAGGTATGGCATCTAGGTTCAAGGAGGTCATTGTTCAACTGTACTCAGCATTCATCAGACCCATCAATAGTACAATGCCCACTTTGGTATGTACCTACCCAGGCACATGCAACAAATGGAACGTCCACAGAGGTTCTTCACTAAAAGAATACAGGGCATAAGCAGCATGTCCTAAGCAGACTGCTTCAAGGCCCTATCCATGTATTCTGTCTCCTACATGCTGTTGAGGGGAGATCTATGCTTGGCATACAAAGCATTGTCAGACCCCACCATGATGGACCTCCTGCATATCTGCAGAACAAACAGCACCAGAACTACCCACTATAAAGATTTAAACCTTGTCTGTGATATAAATAAGACCTGCTGGAGAGACAAGTATGTATCCCAGAGACTGCTCCTTCTCTGGAACAGGCTCCCATCCATGTGAAATAGAGTTCCTTCTTAAACCAATTCAAGTGTAACTTTGACAACTGGATGGGGAACAAGAAATTCATCCCTGGTTTGGAACCCATGCCTCTAATGGACACATGCAGTCTGTAAATGGTTCACCTCCCAGGCCCCTGTTTGTAAATGCTTCATCTCTCAAGCCACCGCTTACAGTTATCAAGTGTACCAGAACTTGTAAGAAGCTGGTGTGTATGGCTTAGCTTAAATAGGCTCTAGTGGTTGTTAACCTAGTACACATCTATGAACCTATGACTCACATGGGACTGCAGATGAGCCTGACTCATGTTCATAGTTTCATGAATGGAGCCCTAGCAACACGGTAACAGTCCACAATGTTAGTGTCATGGAGTGCATGAAATGTTAAACATGGTCGGATGATTCTCCACCTCCAAAGGCAACGTCACTCACTGTCAGGTGTGGCAACAGCAATAAGAGCCTCTTGCAGGTATACATTTGCTAAAGCTGCAGAAACCCTTAACATTACATTTAGATTTGCATTCTGACCACTTGGTCAGGTTCAAATATACAGCTAGTGCAGCTACACTGTGCTGCATTTACACCTGAATCACTCCACCATTTGGATCTGCTTCATTATCCTACACAGAGATGCCCATTTTAATGCTGCTCATTACCATGTCATTATGCTGCCATTAGCCAATATCGTGCCAGACGGTGCTGCTCAGCACTGACATGTCATGCCAGCCACATGACCATTCATCATACAAATTCTTTTATCACAGTGCTGAAAAGTCTTCCATATCTAGCCCAATGTATTTAACCATAATGTATTTAATTAACTTTTTTTTAAAACTATCAAATTCTGAATGTATATAGAATGTTTGAACTACTGTGCAATATTACCTATGAAGACATTTATACAGCAAAATCACCCAAGTGTTTTGCCTTTGAGATGAAACATGATCATAGTTATCTGGCCATGGACTTTTTGGTGCTGCTTTATGATTTATGTATTGTTGGGCAACATTTTCCTGCTTGTTAAAGCTATCAGCTAATTACCTTATACTTTCTCTATTAAAAGGCATTTATTCTCATTTCTTGTTCGTAAGCACAGCCTGTCTTCCAGTGTACTCCAAGACTGTTCTGACTCTGTGTACCATAAGCTGTACCCCCCCCCCCTCTTTTCAGGTGAAAGGCACCTTATTATTGCATTCCATACATTCTTTTGCTTAGTCCATTAACTTTGTTCTTGAACTGTGATCTAACAGAAAAAGGGACTTGGACTGCTTCTTTTCCTTATGTCATGGCCCAGAAATACTTACGCTGGCTAAGAATCCATCTCCAACAAATGGAATGATTTGTATCATATATGTATTTCACTTCTGTTTCACTTGTCATCTTCTGATCTTTCACTACTATCTCTTACCTGACTAGCTCACTGCAGTATTCTAGAGTAACACAGTACATTACACCTACAATGTCCTGAATTTTCAATACAGCTATCTGTTAGTTAAATGGTCAAAAATCTGTCAGGACTCCTATTTCTTTCACTAGGCCAAGCTAAAATCCAACAGTGTCATTTCAATGCCTTGAACTTGCTTTTATAGGTGGAAGAGGATGATCCAGCATAGGTGTGCTGACTTTTTGACATCAATGGTGCTGTTATTGGAAGGAGGGGCTCTCTCTTGTCTTTGTTTTCTTAAGAAGCTTGTGCATGTACTGATTTTATTTGCTAAGCCCCTTTCCCCAAAAAAATTCTCAAACTCTAGGATCAGTTTTTCATTTCTTCTTTTTCTCTATTTATCTATGCAACCCAAGCAACTATTCAGAGTCAAACAATGGTTGACTCAGGATAAAATGGATCTACAAATCTTTTTAATATTAGTATCACACTCACAATCAGAAATGTAAAACAATTAAAATGTATTGGTACACACTGCTAAGCGTTTTCGTCTGAATTTTGTCTGAATTAATTAATCTGAACATAATTAACTCAAACTAGCCAATCCTTGCAAACAAACAGGACTTCCTTAAAGGTATAGTACCACATGTCCTATTGTACAAACATAATAGTTAAGTACATTGTTAATAATTCATCTTTTGTATCAGTCTATGAATTTGAACATCTTAAATTTCATTTGTAATCAAATGTACCTTTTTAAACCATTTTGACAAAAATAATAAATTAGTAAAATAAATCTAAATACTTTTCTAAAATATATATATTTTTATCTTTCTGATCATAGACATCTCTAAGTTGTCTGTTTCCTCTTGGAAAAATTGGAATCTTAACATTAACACTAGTTAGCCCTCATCCTCAGGATACTCAAAATAGAAATATTGTCATTAGACGTGGCATCATAGAGGCATTCAGCCTCAATTGCCAAACCAGTTCTTTAATTTCAAGTGTGTTCTCAGTGTCTCCACCCCTAATATTCCTCACTACTTTATCAATAACAAAAAAAAAACATTTTTTATATGTTTCACATTGTGAACAATGCCTACTAAGGGTATTAGTGTATTTCTGCTTCTTAATGTTAGACAAATGTTCTCTTATTCTTTCTTTCAGCTTTCTTTTGGTTTTACTCATGTAGAATGCATCACGGCCTGTGCAGGTAGCCACATATACCAACCCAGAAATGTCACAGTTATATCTCCCTGGACAAGCAATACTCCTATCATAGCCATCCACCTTGACATAAGGTACTTCGTAGATAAACCTGCAATAGCGACAATGCCCACACACATTCATAAGCCCAAATGCAAGTTCAGTATACCTGTCAGTTGTATTGGTTACCAGTAAGTTTTTTGATTTATCTGCCCTTACTGAAAAGGAGTTTTGGTAAGCCACCTAAAGCACACGTTCAGTTGTTCTGGAGTGGGCTAATAAATCTATAAATATCATTACCGAATGGAATAATAAATTGAACAGCATCTAGTATAGATGTACTCCTAGTCTTGACCACCTTTACAACTGGGGACCTCACTGTAGCTTGTTCTCTTTTTGGTGCTAAAAGTGGTTCACATTTACTGTGTCATGCCCTTAAAATTTCACTCTTATCTTCATGTAACAACACTGGTGTTAACCCCTCTCTATAAATAGGGTACGTGAAAACTCCAACTCTTTCTCAAACACATCATCTTTAGTAGTTAATCTGGAGGAATGGACCATTTGCCCTTTTCACAAGTCATCTCCTTTGGTGTAATGTATAACAACTAGCATAATGTAGGTACAAGTTAGAGAACGTTTATTCAGGATAAATCACTGAAGTGTAACTCTTCAGTTAATAATCCTTAGTTAACAAAGGAGCTTATGTCGTGGTGTATGGCTATGATAAGAGTATCACTTGTCCAGGGAGATGTAATTGTGACAGTTCTGGGGTGGTATATTTGGCTACCTGCACAGCCTGTAATGTATTCTACATGGGTAAAACCAAAAGAAAGCTGAAAGAAAGAATAAGAGAACATTTTTATGACATTAAGAAGCAGAAATCTACTAATACCCTTAGGAGACATTGTTCACAATGTGAAACATATCAAAACGTTTTGTTTATTGTCATCAATAAAGTAGTGAGGAACATTACGGGTGCAGACACAGTGGACACACTTGAACTTAAAGAATTAGTTCGGCAATTGAGGCTGAATGCCTCTATGGTGCAAGGTCTTAAAGAAAATACTTCTATTTCGAGTATCCTGAGAATGAGAGCTAACTAGTGTTAACATTAGAGTTCCAATTTTTCCAAGAGGAAGCAGATAACTTAGAAATGTGTGTGTGATCAGAGAGATAAAAATATATTTTTAAGAAAGGTGTTTAGTTTTATTTTTACTAATTTATTATTTTTGTTCAAAATGGTTTAAAAGGTGCATTTGATTACAAATGAAATTTAAGATGTTCAAATTCATAGACTGTTACAAAAGATGAATTATTAACAATGTACTTACTATTTTGTTTGTACAATAGGGCATTTGGTACTATACCTTTAAGGAAGTCCTGTTTGTTTGCAGGGATTGGCTGGTTTGAATTAATTAGTTAATGAAACTGGTTATTTAATGCTGCTACCATTGTTTGTGTACAACTCTGATGAAGTCTGGTGGAGCCAGATTGTGAGTGCGATATTAATATTAAAAAGATTTGTGGATCCGTTTTATCCTGAGTCAACCATTGTTTTTCTGTTTTTTTATGTCGTGTGCATTTGGTAACTATTCAGAGCAGAAGAAATAGAACTCAGCATAAGGTTCATTGTCACATGTTGTAAATGATACTATACTGGAAAGGAGGTTTCCTCTATTATACTTTCTGGTTATAACGATAGTAGCTTTATATGTTATTTTGCTTAACTGCTACAGGAACCACCCCAAAATAATTGACTTTTCTTTTAATCTTTTTCTTTTATTTCCCATGCCATATGGCATGGCCACTCATGAATTCACAGTGCATAACTATACTCAAGGAAAATATTTCCAATACTTTCCTGTGTCTCTTGGAATATCCTCTTTGTCTTCACATGTGTGTATGTGGCCTCTCTCCATCTGTGTGTGTGTGTGTGTCTCTCTCTCTCTCTTGCTCTCTCTCTATATATACATTTACACACACACACACACACACACACATGTGTCATGTGTCTACAGGAGGAAATCATTCTATGTTGTGCCTCGTACAAACAAAGGTATGGCATCTAGGTTCAAGGAGGTCATTGTTCAACTGTACTCAGCATTCATCAGACCCATCAATAGTACAATGCCCACTTTGGTATGTACCTACCCAGGCACATGCAACAAATGGAACGTCCACAGAGGTTCTTCACTAAAAGAATACAGGGCATAAGCAGCATGTCCTATGCAGACTGCTTCAAGGCCCTATCCATGTATTCTGTCTCCTACATGCTGTTGAGGGGAGATCTATGCTTGGCATACAAAGCATTGTCAGACCCCACCATGATGGACCTCCTGCATATCTGCAGAACAAACAGCACCAGAACTACCCACTATAAAGATTTAAACCTTGTCTGTGATATAAATAAGACCTGCTGGAGAGACAAGTATGTATCCCAGAGACTGCTCCTTCTCTGGAACAGGCTCCCATCCATGTGAAATAGAGTTCCTTCTTAAACCAATTCAAGTGTAACTTTGACAACTGGATGGGGAACAAGAAATTCATCCCTGGTTTGGAACCCATGCCTCTAATGGACACATGCAGTCTGTAAATGGTTCACCTCCCAGGCCCCTGTTTGTAAATGCTTCATCTCTCAAGCCACCGCTTACAGTTATCAAGTGTACCAGAACTTGTAAGAAGCTGGTGTGTATGGCTTAGCTTAAATAGGCTCTAGTGGTTGTTAACCTAGTACACATCTATGAACCTATGACTCACATGGGACTGCAGATGAGCCTGACTCATGTTCATAGTTTCATGAATGGAGCCCTAGCAACACGGTAACAGTCCACAATGTTAGTGTCATGGAGTGCATGAAATGTTAAACATGGTCGGATGATTCTCCACCTCCAAAGGCAACGTCACTCACTGTCAGGTGTGGCAACAGCAATAAGAGCCTCTTGCAGGTATACATTTGCTAAAGCTGCAGCAACCCTTAACATTACATTTAGATTTGCGCATTCTGACCACTTGGTCAGGTTCAAATATACAGCTAGTGCAGCTACACTGTGCTGCATTTACACCTGAATCACTCCACCATTTGGATCTGCTTCATTATCCTACACAGAGATGCCCATTTTAATGCTGCTCATTACCATGTCATTATGCTGCCATTAGCCAATATCGTGCCAGACGGTGCTGCTCAGCACTGACATGTCATGCCAGCCACATGACCATTCATCATACAAATTCTTTTACCACGTTGCTGAAAAGTCTTCCATATCTAGCCCAATGTATTTAACCATAATGTATTTAATTAACTTTTTTTAAAACTATCAAATTCTGAATGTATATAGAATGTTTGAACTACTGTGCAATATTACCTATGAAGACATTTATACAGCAAAATCAACCAAGTGTTTTGCCTTTGAGATGAAACATGATCATCGTTATCTGGCCATGGACTTTTGGTGCTGCTTTATGATTTATGTATTGTTGGGCAACATTCTCCTGCTTGTTAAAGCTATCAGCTAATTACCTTATACTTTCTCTATTAAAAGGCATTCGTTCTCATTTCTTGTTCGTATGCACAGCCTGTCTTCCTGCCAAGACTGTACTGACTCTGTGTACCATAAGCTGTGCCCCCACCCTCTTTTCAGGTGAAAGGCACCTTATTATTGCATTCCATACATTCTTTTGCTTAGTCCATTAACTTTGTTCTTGAACTGTGATCTAACAGAAAAAGGGACTTGGACTGCTTCTTTTCCTTATGTCATGGCCCAGAAATACTTACGCTGGCTAAGAATCCATCTCCAACAAATGGAATGATTTGTATCATATATGTATTTCACTTCTGTTTCACTTGTCATCTTCTGATCTTTCACTACTATCTCTTACCTGACTAGCTCACTGCAGTATTCTAGAGTAACACAGTACATTACACCTACAATGTCCTGAATTTTCAATACAGCTATCTGTTAGTTAAATGGTCAAAGATCTGTCAGGACTCCTATTTCTTTCACTAGGCCAAGCTAAAATCCAACAGTGTCATTTCAATACTTTGAAGTTGCTTTTATAAGTGGAAGAGGATGATCCAGCATAGGTGTGCTGACTTTTTGACATCAATGGTGATGCTATTGGAAGGAGGGGCTCTCTCTTGTCTTTGTTTTCTTAAGAAGCTTGTGCATGTACTGATTTTATTTGCTAAGCCCCTTTCCCCAAAAAAATTCTCAAATTCTAGGATCAGTTTTTCATTTCTTCTTTTTCTCTGTTTATCTATGCAACCCAAGCAACTATTCAGAGTCAAACAACGGTTGACTCAGGATAAAATGGATCTACAAATCTTTTTAATATTAGTATCACACTCACAATCAGAAATGTAAAACAATTAAAATGTATTGGTACACACTGCTAAGCGTTTTTGTCTGAATTTTGTCTGAATTAATTAATCTGAACATAATTAACTCAAACTAGCCAATCCTTGCAAACAAACAGGACTTCCTTAAAGGTATAGTACCAAATGTCCTATTGTACAAACATAATAGTTAAGTACATTGTTAATAATTCATCTTTTTGTACCAGTCTATGAATTTGAACATCTTAAATTTCATTTGTAATCAAATGTACCTTTTTAAACCATTTTGACAAAAAATAATAAATTAGTAAAAATAAATCTAAATACTTTTCTAAAATATATATATTTTTATCTTTCTGATCATAGACATCTCTAAGTTGTCTGTTTCCTCTTGGAAAAATTGGAATCTTAACATTAACACTAGTTAGCCCTCATCCTCAGGATACTCAAAATAGAAATATTGTCATTAGACGTGGCATCATAGAGGCATTCAGCCTCAATTGCCAAACCAGTTCTTTAATTTCAAGTGTGTTCTCAGTGTCTCCACCCCTAATATTCCTCACTACTTTATCAATAACAAAAAAAAAACATTTTTTATATGTTTCACATTGTGAACAATGCCTACTAAGGGTATTAGTGTATTTCTGCTTCTTAATGTTAGACAAATGTTCTCTTATTCTTTCTTTCAGCTTTCTTTTGGTTTTACTCATGTAGAATGCATCACAGCCTGTGCAGGCAGCCACATATACCAACCCAGAAATGTCACAGTTATATCTCCCTGGACAAGCAATACTCCTATCATAGCCATCCACCTTGACATAAGGTACTTCGTAGATAAACCTGCAATAGCGACAATGCCCACACACATTCATAAGCCCAAATGCAAGTTCAGTATACCTGTCAGTTGTATTGGTTACCAGTAAGTTTTTTGATTTATCTGCCCTTACTGAAAAGGAGTTTTGGTAAGCCACCTAAAGGCACACGTTCAGTTGTTCTGGAGTGGGCTAATATATCTATAAATATCATTACCGAATGGAATAATAAATTGAACAGCATCTAGTATAGATGTACTCCTAGTCTTGACCACCTTTACAACTGGGGACCTCACTGTAGCTTGTTCTCTTTTTGGTGCTAAAAGTGGTGCACATTTACTGTGTCATGCCCTTAAAATTTCACTCTTATCTTCATGTAACAACACTGGTGTTAACCCCTCTCTATAAATAGGGTACGTGAAAACTCCAACTCTTTCTCAAACACATCATCTTTAGTAGTTAATCTGGAGGAATGGACCATTTGCCCTTTTCACAAGTCATCTCCTTTGGTGTAATGGATAACAACTAGCATAATGTAGATACAAGTTAGAGAACGTTTCTTCAGGATAAATCACTGAAGTGTAACTCTTCAATTAATAATCCTTAGTTAACAAAGGAGCTTATGTCACAGTGTATGGCTATGATAAGAGTATCACTTGTCCAGGGAGATGTAATTGTGACAGTTCTGGGGTGGTATATTTGGCTACCTGCACAGCCTGTAATGTATTCTACATGGGTAAAACCAAAAGAAAGCTGAAAGAAAGAATAAGAGAACATTTTTATGACATTAAGAAGCAGAAATCTACTAATACCCTTAGGAGACATTGTTCACAATGTGAAACATATCAAAACGTTTTGTTTATTGTCATCAATAAAGTAGTGAGGAACATTACGGGTGCAGACACAGTGGACACACTTGAACTTAAAGAATTAGTTCGGCAATTGAGGCTGAATGCCTCTATGGTGCAAGGTCTTAATGAAAATACTTCTATTTCGAGTATCCTGAGAATGAGAGCTAACTAGTGTTAACATTAGAGTTCCAATTTTTCCAAGAGGAAGCAGATAACTTAGAAATGTGTGTGTGATCAGAGAGATAAAAATATATTTTTAAGAAAGGTGTTTAGTTTTATTTTTACTAATTTATTATTTTTGTTCAAAATGGTTTAAAAGGTGCATTTGATTACAAATGAAATTTAAGATGTTCAAATTCATAGACTGTTACAAAAAGATGAATTATTAACAATGTACTTACTATTTTGTTTGTACAATAGGGCATTTGGTACTATACCTTTAAGGAAGTCCTGTTTGTTTGCAGGGATTGGCTGGTTTGAATTAATTAGTTAATGAAACTGGTTATTTAATGCTGCTACCATTGTTTGTGTACAACTCTGATGAAGTCTGGTGGAGCCAGATTGTGAGTGCGATATTAATATTAAAAAGATTTGTGGATCCGTTTTATCCTGAGTCAACCATTGTTTTTCTGTTGTTTTTATGTCGTGTGCATTTGGTAACTATTCAGAGCAGAAGAAATAGAACTCAGCATAAGGTTCATTGTCACATGTTGTAAATGATACTATACTGGAAAGGAGGTTTCCTCTATTATACTTTCTGGTTATAACGATAGTAGCTTTATATGTTATTTTGCTTAACTGCTACAGGAACCACCCCAAAATAATTGACTTTTCTTTTAATCTTTTTCTTTTATTTCCCATGCCATATGGCATGGCCACTCATGAATTCACAGTGCATAACTATACTCAAGGAAAATATTTCCAATACTTTCCTGTGTCTCTTGGAATATCCTCTTTGTCTTCACATGTGTGTATGTGTCCTCTCTCCATCTGTGTGTGTGTGTGTTTCTCTCTCTCTCTCTCTCTCTTGCTCTCTCTATATATATATTTACACACACACACACACACACACACACACACACACACACACACATGTGTGTGAGCGCACACACCCACACACACATTTGGCAATAGGTGCTTATGTGGCTGCAGACTGAATAAAGCCTTATCTAAAAAATTTCTTATTTGAACAGTTGCCTACAACCATTTTTAAACAAACCCTTTATCTCCTGCTCCAAATGCTAACTAATCTTTATGATAGAACTTTTTTCAATGCTATAAGCAATGGTGTAAGGAGAAAATGAGTTAAAGTGCCAGTTCTAACTTAAGTTGCTATTGAGCACATTGCACACATTATTTTTAGAGGACTGTTCATGCATAAAGTATAGTACAATTATGAAAAGAGAGTATTTTCTGGTTCAAAAATTGCAATGAACAATTCATTTAAAAATTATTATGGTTCGCAGTGATGAAGCTATCAGTATATTTCCTTGCGCTTTAATTTCTTTTATCCATCTGAAAACATTCTAGCCAAAGTATACACATATGCATACACATACATAGATACACACTTGTACATATTTGAATATGCGTTCTGTTGGTTTTGTCGGCAGAGAATTTGGTCAGCATCTGTTTAATTAACTGCATTTAGTTGAATTTACATATAATCAACAGGTGTGTGAGATCGACAATCCCCAGGTAGGGAAACATTCCCTTTCCCCAGGGACTGTACAATCTCAGAATTAATATAGATAATTAGCAGGGCACAGCCACCCCCCCAACATGGGGGGATGATTTATTTTTTTTTTAAGCAATATTTGTATGCACTAAGAAGCAACCTCAGCACAAGCATGTTAGGAATTCAAAGTTTCTGTTTTTGATGTAGAGAGGTTTGCCTTCAGGATGTCAACACTCATGTTAGTCAACCAGATAAAGGTAAATCATGGCTACATATACCATTTTTCTTATACTTCATATTTTTCTCATGGTGAGAGGTCAATGTTTGGACACAAGAACACAGTCTGAGTAATTAAACTAGAACCCTTCTACAGAGGATAACAGATGACTTTGCCATTGTATGCTATTATTACACAGCAGCATTATTTTAATGTGCTTGTCTTACCTTTTTAAAATAGCACTACCATACAAAGCAAACTTCATTCCTCATCAATTTCTCTGCATTATAGCAAGGTAGTGAGACAGATTTGTGATGTACTGTGGATAAGGTGGCACATCTGCAATGCACAAGGCTACCATATTGCATGCTACTCTAAGTATACCAGCAACGTGAAACCACTGTCTAGTTTAGACTGAAACAAAACAGACAATGTTTAAAGGCAGACATAAGTAAAGCTGAAGTACACAATTAAATTAAAACTTAAAAAAGTTTTAACATAATGATGGCTGTAGGTCTGAAAGTGAAGTAACCACAATGATCCATCTGTCACTGCTACTACCAAATTCAGTGGTGTGGAACTGAAGACTGTACCTACCTCTTGAAGTCTAATGCAGTTCAATGGCAGATAAAACTTAACTTATATGCCAACACTATTTTATGTGCCCAGTATTACTATGTATTTACAATGAGTGTCTAAATAAATTATTATTACTTATCTTATATGCAATAAGTATAACACATATGTTAATGGAAAGACACTTCTGGAATAGTCAATATAAATTAATTCAGCATTTCAGACATTATTTTTAGTGCATGTTTTGTGAGGGAATTTAGCAATGCTGCAGCAATGGTTCATTGCCAGAAAGGCAAATGTTTCTGAAAGCCTGGCAAACATTCATTCATTTTAATCACATACAGAAATGCAGGTATCATCCATACTATGCAAAACTGACTTCCTTTTTATACTTTTACTTTTTATAGTTCAGTTAATTTGCAAATTGTTCCAACAGCATTCTTACCTCTGCATTCACTGCCAGCTTTTACTGTGGTGCAGCTGAACTTAATATGCACTCTGTCTTCCATGTCTTCGCGTGTCTCATCCTTGTAATAAATAAGAGTACCATCCATCCAAAGGTCAAACCAGTTTTTCTTCCAGCGTTTTAAAATTGAGCCTAAAATGGTAAGACAAAAAAAAATCTTTTAAAGGCTTGAAGTGAAGAATCAATGAATCTTTTAAATGGATTTTGAACATTATTTAGCTCTGGGGATTCCTCATTTTTTATTTCCTTTTTCCCAGTTTTTCTTTCCCATAACTGTGTTTGAACTACTACTTTATCATGCTGTTAAGCCACACAGGTTTTACTAATAACTACACAGTTATAACAAACTCATTCTTTTATTTTTATCGGTTTGCATCTTACAAGTCATTGCCAAGAAAATAGGTACAATAATCCCATCAGGGTACATTTTTGAAACTTTAGTAAGAAATATCATCTTTTTTATATCTCAGCTGTGTCCATACTCTCTGTGAACCACATGAATGAAACAGAAATTATGAGAAAAAAGGATCATGTTGTGTCCCGTGTTTTGCCTACATGGTTTCTATTTAATCTGCCTTTATAGATCCAAACATTTGTCCAGTATCTCCTTGCCTGTCCTGTCCATTCATCATATACTGTCTAATACCTAACCTGCACACTGTATAAAGCAGGCATTTGTCCGTACTATACAACAACTTAAGTTATATCTAACCCAATCAAGGATTAATACAGCCTTTTTATCTAATACATTCTACTACTTTGCATCTAACTATGAAATGCCTAAAATTACTAATCTTCAGAGAGCGATAGTACGACTGGATGCATGTCCATTTTCAGCGGAGGCCTGGGGAGAAAAGCTCCAAGGTAAACAGAAACATTAAAAACATGTTACAAATATAATTTTGACAAAGACTACATAAGCAAACAAGAATAAACATGTTCCACAGGTTAGAGTTAATCCCTGGTGAAAGTCAGGGAAAAATTAAACAGTAGCTGATTAAATAGATTTTACACATTCTAGAAGAGAGTTAGCCAGGGTTGATACAATGACATAGCCAGTTTAGTGCCAGATGTTGTTTGAGTCTGTTTTAAATTGACCTAGGGAGGAGAATAAAGTAATGTCAGCTGGAAGTGAGTGCCAGGATCTGCCTACAGAGTTTGCAAAGAGAGAGTCACCAGCTGCATTGTTAATTTTGCTTGTCTGAATTAGTAGTCTGTTAGAGGATCTAAGCAGTCACTGATTGTAATAGGGTGTGATAAGATTTTCAAGTGCAGGAGTATTAGCCAGATTATAAAGGATTTTATAAGCCATGATCAGTTGGTTATACTGAATTAGACTGGGTAGTTCAAGCCACCCAAGCTGGTTAAGATTGCTGCAATGATGTGTCCTAAAAGGCAGCCCAGTGGCAAACCTGGCGATATGGTTATAGCAAGGTGAGAGTTTAAGTACAGTCTTGTTTAGACTGGAGAGTAGAGGGGATGCATACAGAAGTGCTGAAAGAAGGTGAGTGAGCTATGGCAATTTTGGCTGGAGGGGTTAGGAAAGCTTTTATTCTGTAAAGTGACCCTAGTTTTTTATTGATGGTTTTGATTGATGTAGGTCACATTTTTAGATTGTTACCTATAATAACATCTAATAGTTTTGTAGAGGGGTCAGGGGCCCCTTATTATGTGCCTGACAGTGTGCACATTGGCTCTAGATGATTATCATTGTTGAAGTGACAACCTAACCCCATGTACAAAAATGGGGGAAAAATTATGGATGGATGGATGGATGGATGGATGGATGGATGGATGGATGGATGGATGTATGGATGGATGGACAGCAGCTTCTGCTGGGCTGTAGATGGCTTATTCATTTCTGAATGATCTGTGTGATAAGTGCTGCCACACTAAGTATAACCTGTGTAGCCACACCTTTTATTTTAAACTCTTATCTCTCTCTCTCTCTCTCTCTCTCTCTCTGGAATCAAAGTAAAAAAATCAGGAGCAAAGGCCCAAAACCTGGAACAGTTTTACAATATTGACAGTATTCATTTAGAAAGCAAACAGAGCTAGAGAATGTGAAGATTAAGACTACAAACTGTATATCTGCAACATCTCTCATTACTTATTTTTCAATAACCCCACTGTTTTGTAAGTTTTATGAGGGAAACAGCAATATTCTGAGGCAAGATCAAGGACATTCCTGAAAAAATTGTGGAGAGGTATGGAACAGTCACACTATACTAAGTATTGCCTGAAATAGTACTTTGTATCCAGCTTTTATCACTTACTACTGCCTTATGCAGGAGCAAATACTGTCCAATATCTACCATAGGCAACAGCTAAACCTTTTTTATCTACACAACAACTGCTGTAGCATTTTATCTGGTTTAACCTACACCATTATATTTTAACTATGCAGTATTTAGTACTGCTTTGTGTATGGCATACATGACAGTAAACAATATCACCTATAGAAATGCACCTCAGCAACTATTTTTAAAGAGCTCAAGTACTCATCTATTTTTTAAAGCTATATTTAAGATATGACTAGTTCTATAATTCATTTTATTTTACTACTGTTGAAATCAGACTTGATTTTGTGTATTTCCCCAGTTGTTTCTAATGCAACAACTGTATTTATTCCTAGTTGCTATTGTATAATAGTTAGGCATTAAACAATTCAGGGAATTTTGATTTATTTTTAACAATACTTTTCTGTCTAGCCTATGCATTCCTGAAACACCTACAGTTTTAATTTTCCGTAGCTATGCATTCAGCCAGTGCTTTGTCCAGTAATGTTACACTTTGTCACATTCTTTCTGAAGCCTCCCACTTAAGCCTCTCAGTTTGATCACATGGTTACTGGCTCTTCTGTTTCTTTTCAAACTGAAAAATCTTTAGTACACCAATCAGTAAATCAATAAAATTCTTTATTTTCTCACTCAAGTTCTTTTTCACACCCTCATTTGCAGGAGTTCTCAGCGGATTACAAGAGGCACTTAAGCCACTGCATATCTACATCAGTAAATAAAAGGTAAAGACAAGAATCACAAAATCAATACATCAGACTGCGATATGCACTGACAAAACAGTGGCAATACACTTTAAATATGTTTATGCAGATTCAGCCCTTAATTGTAATCAAATTAAGGCTGCACCATAAAAATTCCTTTTTATTTCTACAACACAATCTTTTTTTTTTTGAAGCTGCT
Source organism: Protopterus annectens (assembly GCF_019279795.1). Classification (NCBI taxonomy): domain Eukaryota; kingdom Metazoa; phylum Chordata; order Ceratodontiformes; family Protopteridae; genus Protopterus; species Protopterus annectens. The sequence goes on along the minus strand of NC_056735.1, from coordinate 229,334,934 downwards.
ATTATAATTGCAGCAAATCTGTTATATGAAAATGAATGGATAGTGGTATGAATGTAGTGTTTTGTGTAAGAGGGGCTTGCCTCTGGAATCCATTGTGTAAGGGTGGAAAATAATATGCTGATGGTTACAGAGATGGTCCATAAAATGTTTATGGTTTGAATCTTTCTTATGGTGGATGCCAAGCATTTAGCAGCATGATATCTCAATGGAAATATTTCTGCGTCTTATCTCAAAGGTTCAGACCTCACATCTGGTCAATATATACCTGATATTTGCATGCAGTCCTTGTGCTGGTGTTGGTTTTCTCTGACTTTAGGTTGTCACTAAGTGCAGAGGATTAAGCCAATGAGCTGTTAATGACCTACTTCCTTTAGACTAGAGTTTGATTCCCTTAGTTTCCATTTGCCTATTGTGTGACTCTGCACAGGTTACGCTGCTTCCTTTACTCTATGGTCTGATTCAGTCAGTTTCTGTTTAAGGAGAAGGTCACTTAACTAGACAGTGCTCTGAGGAAATTGGGAGACTGGGATAGGCTCCTTAGTGGTCTTTTGGACAACATGCCTAGTAACTATCTATGAACCACAACATCCCTTCCTACTAAAGTAGTTATTCCACAAAAATGAAGCACTTATTCTTAGTTATTACTGTATAGCAATAGGCATCCTGAGGCAGTGTAACAAATGCCTCATGCCTATTGCCCACCATTTGCTTATTCCACTAGATGAAACTATATGTCAGAGATGCAACCATTTATGAACTTTGGAGGCTAGTCTCCTACATAAACTTAATGACAGTACCCAATATGTTGGCAGTACTGACATTCAGTTCATACAACCATGCCAACCTTGTCCTAAATGAGCAAATAAGTTATCTTAGGCTGAGATATTTGAGAAATTCTGGCCAAACCTCAAACGTTTACAAGATGTAGATTGGGTAAACAGGAAAATCAGCCACATATTTACAAGCAAAAAAAATCTGTAGAAATAACAAGAGAAGAAGGGGTTCACCCAGCTAGCAAGCCAACATCTTTAAGACAACAAGGCCAAGCTGACACACCTGATAATGTCTTAGTTATAGGTGACTCCATAGTGAGACACACAGATGTACCACTCACCAAAGTAAGCAAGGAAAAGGTGATGATGAGTTTTCTCTCAGGTGGCAGGAACTCCCATGTCATTAGAACCCTTAGTCCCTTCATCCAAGGTACACATATGACTTTGTGCACATGGGTGTGAATGACTTAAGACACATCTATCTAGATCATATGAATAGAGAAATGACACAGCTCTCAGAATATGTGACTGAGGTTGATATGAAACTAGTCTTGAGTGGCATCCTATCTTCATCAAGAATGATGTCACAATACAAACAAAAGGTAATTGACTTTAACTGTTGGCATAATTATTGCTGTAATTCTAATGAGTTCAGTATATATCAGCCTGAGATATGATGACTAACAGCCTTACCTACTTTGCTAGAGATGGTCTGTACCTCTCTTTTCATGGCTTTCATATATTATCCTTTGCTGACCTGGTTAGTCTCACTACGCTAGTAGCCTCTTTTCAGGGGACATCTGAGGTGGTATTTATACTACCAGGGGAACTTTGGTCACGGTGTCAAGGAACTTCCCCTACTTGTTGTCGTTGCAAGTGAGACTCATTTTTCATGAGCACTTCCTGTTTCCATTCCAGGTGCAAGGATGGCCCAGAGAAACATGGAGGCAGATGGACAGAGAAGATGATAATGGAGAGGGGAGATAAATGGAGGAGAAAACCAATATTGATACCACAGAATGCATGCAGGATTCAGAGGACGTTTCAAAGAAATCTGTTTGATGGAGATGAGTTGGCAAATGATGGATGTATAATTACAACCCTACAATTGGGAGGGTTGTGGAATGATTTACTTAAAAGAAATGGTGATACAGAGTGATACAGAAAGTGAAGGAAACATTTTCTAAGGGGACATTATGGAGAAAATACAAAAGAAGAATGCAGAGACAAGCCTGAAGAATATTGGTGAGCTGGAAAAGAAAACATATGCAGAGAAAGTAAAAGAAGGCAAAAAGAGTGTAGCAGAAAAGAAAAAAGGCAGAAGAAAATGAAAACTGGAAGAATGTGGTAAATATTCAAAGTAAAGAAGACAAAGAAATGGACAGGCATGAAATGTGGAACAATTTAATAACCTCTTTGGTTGTAAAAGTACATGAGGTAAGAGCATTTATTCTTAATAACAAAGAGACATTTTTTGACATTATATTTGAGACTGCTTTTTCAATGGAAAATTTTCTTGGAGAATCTGAAAAAAAGAAATATTGTAACACATGGACTCTTTGTGAGAAAAGCATTTAACATGAAAACAAAAAAATCATGTACAATTTCGAACAGAGGTGGAAAGAGAGACTTTGAAAGGACATCAAAAACTTTATGTAAAGAAGTACTGGACATTAAAAATGTTTGTGATAAAAGGGGTTTATGGACCAGTGGATGGGATTATAATATTGTGTTAAAAATAGAAAGAGAAAAAAACATACAAATACCAAGCATGATATATGTGGAGGGGAATAGGGGTATTGTAAAATACTGGGGACAACCCACAACAAGTTTTTTTTTTTTTGGAGAAGGACATTTGATAAGTAACTGTGATAAAGGAAAAGGCTATATTTGTGGGGAAATGGGACATGATGCAAAAAATTGAATTGAAATGTTATAAATATAGCAAAACTAGACATTCATGGATGGATTGTAAAAATGAAAATAAGAGTAAGGAAAAAGATAAGAAGAAAATGAACAAAGAGAAGACATTTTAGAAGTAGTAGAAATGGAAGAAAAATTAGATGAGTTTAAAATAAAGAGGACATAGAAGAAGGCTTTGATATATGTAAAGAAGAAGACATAACTTGGGACATAGTAAAAGGGAAAAAATAATTCTATTGGTAAAAGGATAAAAGACAGAAAAAGAAAATTTAACAGGATAAGTACAAAAGAAAAAAGAAAGGAAATGGTGAAAAAGAAGCTGTACAGCTAATGGTTGGGGGTTGGTATCATGGTTAGGTATTTGACTCACAGACACAAGGTACAGTGTTTGAATCTCATGTTTGGGAGGGAAATTGTCTTAGAATAGCCTATTAAGGCAGCTAGTCTAGTAATTAGCTATTAAACCATGAATCTAAGGAAAAGGGCAAATGAAAATTTTGGAGTGCTTTCTGTAAATGTGAATAGCATTAAGAATATAAGAAGAAGAACAGGGATTTTGGAGTGATGCAATACATGTGATGTAGATGTAATTATATTAGAAGTCACAATATTTTTAAGACATGAAGGAAGATTACAAACAGAGAAACTATGGAGAGGAAAGATATTTTTGAATTTGGGAAAGGAGAGATGTTCTGGAATAGCTATATTCTGCCGAAATACAATAAAGATATTAGATATAACTTTAGCCAAAATGGGAGGAATAGCCATTGTAGATTTAAAATGGAAAGAACAAGTACATAGCATTATAACATTGTATGTTTATACTAATTGTAAAGAAACAAAACGCTTATTTCATCTGATTTTAGACTAGGTAGTGATGTAGTGATAAGTATGCATATTGTAATAACAGGAGACTTTAACTGTGATTTGAGAGGCAAGCGTAAAAAGAAAGGAAATGATATAAGAAAAATGTTAGAAGCTCTAAAATGTGGTAAGCTAAATCTCTAGGGCAAAAATTCATGGACTTACAAAAGGGGTACTATACAACTGAAATAGATTATTTTATAGTATCATTATTTTATAGTATCAGAATATTTTAGTTATTGGAGAAGGGAAGGTAGTTGAAACAGGATTTTCTGATCATCTTGTAATATAGCTACAGACAAAGGAAAACAAGGAATATATAAACATAGGCAAAGGAATAAAAATGATAAATAAGAAAGCATGGAATGAAGAAGGAACGAGATTAGTAATATGTCTATGGAAAGATCATATTACTATGAGAACATTTTTTAAAAATGGGTCTGAATGGTGGATGATATTTAAAGAAAATGTAAGAATTTTTTTTACAGTGGCAATATGATGTGGGAAAAGTAGAGAAAGAAAAATATAAAATAACATATAATGTTGCACTGGAAGATTTAGAATATAATGACAGAAAGCACTTTCACAAAGAAAAAGAATTGGGTGACAGAAATCAAGAAAAAACATAAGAATTCTTATTTAACCAAATATATTTTACAGGGGAAAAGAGAAGTATCAATTTACTTAAGCATATTAGCAAAAAAAATAGAGTGTAGTGAGAAAAACAAAAATGTAAAAGGAGAAATAGAAAGAACTCATGAAAAGATTATGAATAGTGCAGTACAATATGTACATAGAATGCTTAAAGGGAAAAGAAAGGTAATGAAAAAATGGACAGTAAAAAAGTTAATAGAAAAAGAGAATAAGTAGGAGTTGAAAAATCAGATTTGTTTATATGAGTTAAATAAAGTAATAGGACAAATAAATATAGATTCAGCTGCAAAACCAGATGGAATAGGGTATGAAATGTGTTACAGTTTAAGAAATTGCCAAAAGAATATTTTAAGGATTTTGAATGAATGGTTAAATGGAGATGTTATGTATAAAGAACTATGTAGTGGAATACTTAAATTTATATGAAAGAAGTAAGATAGGAACAATTAAAAACTGGAGCCTGAGAGTATTGAATACAAATGATTATAAGATCTTTATGAAAAAGAATACAAAAGAGATTTAAAACTAAAATGGAAAATATTATGGAAGATAGTATATATTATAGTATAAAGAGGAAGGGTTGTCAAGAATTATTAATGATAGAAAAATTGTGGATGATATTATGAATAGAAAAGAAGAAGTAAAAATCATGATAGGAGACCTTAATAAGGCATTTGATACAATTGGACATGAAATCTTATGGGTAATAATGAAAGAATATAATATAAGTGAGAAAGTTAGGAAATTATGTTTGTCAGCATTTGTAATGATAAAATAAAAACATAGAAGAAATAAAACCAACCTATCTTTTCTGGAAAACATATACATTATTGTTCAGAAAAAAGGCTTATTTGATAATACTGATAGAAAAAATAGCATACCTGGCAAGCGCATTTATGTTGCCAACAGTATTTGAAAATGAATTATTGTGCATATTTTTTCATTTATATGGGGTTCTACATTAAACCCAGTAAAAAGAGGAGTTTTGTATGTAAATAAAGAGGAAGCAGGTTTAGCGTTAATTAACCCAGTGGTATATGTTGCTTCATTAAATTTGTACAAAGTATTAAAGTGGATAAATGAAAAAGATGAGAGATTAGTAGTAAACATTGTCTATGACCATATGCTTAAAAAAGTGTCCTACATTGTCCCCATAGAGTGGATAAAAACAATTGAGGGGGGTCCTGTGTCAGTAATCCTTGAACAAAAAGAACTAATCTGGCAGATTTTATTACATCCATTAACTGTAACTTGAAGATGAAGTCTTTGCTACGTTGAATTGCTTTTAATGTCTATTTATTTACTTCTTTAGTTAATTGTTTTTAAGGTCAATACTGGTGTTTGATTTGATTAGAGCAATTATGAATTTTAAGAATTTTATTTTGTAATTATTAAACTAGTATCTATTTTTTACTATTTTATGAAGCTAGGAAGTAGAAGGATCTGTAATGATTACAACACTTCTTGATGAGTCACATGGTTTGAAAGCCAGGCTATTTAAATCCTGATGTTATGTCTTTATCTGATGAAGTTCAATAATTAATTGGATGAAAGAACTTATTAATAATAATAAAAAGTATTAAATAGTACAGTGTGCATTGTCTTGCCTTTAGTCAAATTGGTTCGGGAATAGATAAATTACCAGTAAAGAAAGTATGTCATATAAAAAGAAAAGTGATAGAATATGTTTACTTTGTCAAGAAGAAACTACTGAACAAGTGTTTTTTGAAATATAAAAGAGTAAACAAGTTATGAGGAAAACTATGTAAAGAAGATTTTTTTTCAAAGATATAAAATAAGTGGATAAAATAAACATGGATATAATTAAATATGGATATCATAAGAATAGAAGCAAATAATATGTTAAAAGAATAGATAAAAAGTTATTTTATGTCATATGGGTTATGTGGAATGAAAGAGTAAATTAAATTATATTTAATGATAAATGGATTTTAGCAACAGCATTAAGTAAAACCAGATGGTGGTTATGGAAAAAGAAATGAGGGTCTAATAGGGATGAACATTTAGTATGATTGTAAGGAAAATTATGAATATGTGTAAATATATTTGTATATCTATATCTATATATTTTTGCATTTGTAAATAAGAGTTATTTTTTGTATATTAATAAGGGACCCCTACTCTTTTTGATAGGTGCCATCGGATCTTTTACATCCACCTGAGCTACCAATTCAAGTTGATGGGACCACAGTTTAATGTCTTATCGTAAAGATGACACATTTGGGAGTACAGCCTGATAATACTAATATTAATACCCCCATATGCTGTACCACAGTGTTAGCAATCAATCTACCTGGTGTGGGAATAGAACCCACATTATTTCACACTAAAGGCACATGTACTACCTGTTGTATCACTAAAACTGCTATTCAATTTCACCCTCTCCACTGAACTTGTGCCTCAGGTTTGGAAAACTGCTGTAGTTGTCGCACCTCAGAAAGAATAACAATGTCCAAAATCATAACTAATTTGAAAAAGATGTCAAGAAAAGTTGGAAATAAGATGCCTCTATGACAAAAAAGTGCTAAAACTCTAACTGTAGCCCAGATGTTCTGGAATAGTGGCTGGAGAAGGTGGGAGTGTGGGACTGATGCTAGTTACATACATACATACATATATACATACATACATGCATACAAATATTTCAAGCATGGGCATTAATACCCTTCTAGCTCGCCAATATACCAAAACATTTGTTCCCATAATAAGTGTCCAGGCTGTTCTTAAAAATATCTAAACTAGGACTTGCTTTAATGTAATTTGGTAGTCTGTTCCATGCATCAGCTGCTCTCTCAGAAAACCAGTTAGTACACATCTCATTCCTATAGAATCATTTTCATAGGTTGTCGGAAGATTCTCTGCTACTTTTTGATAACCACAAACATTCCCAGAGGTAGTTGTTTCTAAATACCTTATAGACCTGAATAAGATCTCTTGCTAAGTATCTATAAGAGACACTGTACACATTCAGATATTTAAGTCTTTCATAATAACTTAAATTTTCACATCTATGGGTGGCCTTGGTGATGCAACTGACTTAGACTTAGCAACCCAGTTTAACTCCTTATTTACTGACTCTATCAACAAACTAACACAATCCTTCACCAATAACTCTGTAATTCCTCCCCACCCTACTCCCTTCACCAACAACCTGTCCCCACCCAGCAACCCATGCCCCCAGCCCCTTCCTTTTACCATTAATCCCATCTCCACATCTACCATATTACAAAAACTGAAACCTGGCTCCAATGCCCCTGATGAAATCCACTCCTACTTCTTAAAAATTGCTGCCGATGTCATCACCCTGCCTATCACCATACTAATAAATCGGTCTATCCTAGAATGCCATGCCCCCAACTTTGGAAGAAAGCCTTTATCATCCCTCTCCATAAAGGTGGTGGCAAGAATAATGGCATCCCAAACTTTTGCCCTATTGCCATTCTGTCCCCTATTTCCAAACTACTTGAAAAGTGTGTCCATCAACAACTCTTACCCTACCTGATCAACAAACAGCTTCTTACCCCCACACAACATGGCTTTAGACCAGGCCACAGTACCTCCATAGCCCTACTCTCCTTCCTCGAAATAATCAACAAAGCCCGTGACTCTGGCCACATTGTATCCACTCTTTTCCTTGACCTCTCTAAGGCATTCGACAACATTTTTCACAACTTGCTTCTAACCAAACTCTCTAAACTTAACCTATCCCCTACCTCTACCCAGTGGTTCTCAAGCTACCTAACAGGCAACAAGCATTTAAATGGAAAAAAGCTATATCACCTTTCCTTAATACATCCACAGGCATCCCCCAGGGATCCATTCTAGGCCCCCTATTATTCAATATATTCATAAATGATTTCTATCATGCCATCCCTCACTCCAGCCTCGTACAATATGCCAACGACTCTATTATAATCTGTCTCTCCCCTTCCCTTACAACTCTTAATATTCTAACTCAAGCCACTTTTACTGCCACTGAACAGTGGATGCTCGATAACCATCTAGCCCTCACTGCTACCAAAACAAAACTCATGTTATTCAATACCTCAAAAACCTCTTCCCTAAACACACAATCCTTCCTAATAACTAGCAAAAATAATACTACCCAAGAACTTGTCTCAGAAACTAAACTTCTAGGTGTTATCGATAATCAGCTAAAATTTGACAAACAACTGCAATCAAATATCAAAAATACCAACCAAAAACTTGGTATGCTTTACCACCCCAAATGCTTTCTCTCACCCACCACCATGATAACCTTAGCTAACACATACCTCATCCCATCCCTCTTATATGGTGCATCTATCCCTACCAACCTACAAGCTTCCCTCAAATCAAACCTCAAATCAAACCTCTCATCTGTTATAACAAGATATCCAAATTTGCAGCAGGACATAGAGCCTCTACACATCACTGCAATTCCCTTCACCAACTGAATTGGTTAGAACTATCAAACCTCCTCACATATACCCAGCTCATTCAAGCACATAAGCTCATTCAGAACCTCTGTCCTTCCCTTGCAAATACATTTGAAATGCACAAACCACAGAGACTCTTAAGATCCAGTTCCCAAAACCTAATTAAAATACACAAACCAACATGTCCAGCAGGGAATCAACTAATGTCCTCTCTTGCACGCCTCTAGAACTCTCTCCCTCCCTTCATTTGCATCACCAATAGTTTCCCCTTGTTCAAAACCTCACTGCACTCTCATCTTACTTCATGGATATGTTCTTGTTCCCATCCCACCTAACACTGACTACACTCACTTCCTAATGTGTTTATACCCATTTACCACCTGTCACTACCTACTAAATTTCATTATGCTTTGCAATATATCTCAATGACTGTATTAACTACTACAAACCTACCTCAATTGTAAATACTGTTCTATATATATATATATATATATATATATATATATATATATGTAAAAAAAAAGTGTGTGTGTGTGTGTGTGTGTGTGTATATATATATATATATATATATATATATGTATGTATATATTCTCTTTCTGTCTTATGAAACGTGTACTATTGTACTTCTATTGAATATATGTAAATGAGCAATTACTATGCATTTGTGTACAATGTGATTTGTACTATGGAACATATCAATTACTATGTATATCTGTCTTATCTGAAATGTATTTCATGTATTTGTGCTTCCTTTCATTATCTATTTGTATTTTTCTGGAGCTTTTCTCCCCAGGACTCCTCTGAAAATGGGCCCCAGCGGCCCAATGGACCATCCTGGCAAACAAACTACAAATAAATTCATTTCCACTGTAGGTTCATAGGTTAGTACTAAGCTAGCTGCCCTTGCGTGCCATTTTAAGCCTAGCCAATTATCCCTTGTGAGACTCAAACCCTGCACCTTGTGTTTGTAAGGCAAACACCTTAACCATTAGGCCACCCTCCCATCCAACATCTTTCCAATTTACTCATGTTTGTTTTCTGATAAGGTTTCCATATTGTTATTCCATATTCAAGTTTGGGTCTAATGCAACTAATAAACAATGACTTCATCATTTCTGATTTCCTAGACTTTATAAATCTTTTTATACAACCTATTAACCAGTTGGTTGATGTGATTAGAAAAACTCATAGCTGGATCTAAACATATACCCAGATCCTTAAATGAATCTACAGTTTCAATCACTGTGTGCTGTATTAAATATTCACCTTTCATTTTATGCATCCCAAATCTCATATGCTTAGTTTTTGATATATTTATCAGCATATTATTTTCCTGTGCCCAAATGGTCAATTTAGTCAAGTTCATTTGCAGACATGTCTTATCTGTGACATATGTAATCAGTTTACCCAATTTCAGATCATCTGCATATAGACTGTGGAACACCTCAGATTAAAAAGTTAGGTCTGAAAGATATAATCTAAACAAGTAAGGGCCTAGGACAGGGCCCTGTGGGAATGCAGAGTGGAAGAAAGCAGTCCATTTCATTCTGCAGAGGAAATATCTGCTGGAAAATGTTGTATTCATTACATTACACTGTTTGAAGGTCTACAAAGCTGGACTTATGCAGTAGCTGTGAGTACAAAACACACACACACACACACACACACACACTCACACACACACACACACACACACACACACACACTCACACAACAAGGAATTGGTAAGGTAAAGGTGCGGTAGACACTTTTGCTTGTGTACCCTTATAATCAGCTGGCAGAAACAGGTGTTAGACCTTAAAAGATTAAAAAAATAATAAATAATTGTCTGGATGATGGCCACACTGCAGTTAACCATGGCATATTATCTAATGGTTAGCAGGAACAGGGAAGAAACCATTATGTTAAAGTAAAAATAAAAATATAAATAAATAACTTGGTTTTGAAAATATGTTCCCAAAACATGTTTCTTACAAAAATACAACTTTGTTTTGCAGTTCTTTACATTCTATAAATCTGACATCCAAATGAATAACCCCAGGGAATGGCTAAGTTTAAACTCAAAATATGCTTCTCGTCCTGACATTCTTAATTTGTACTGAATGCTTTTGCTTGAAGTGAATGGCACATTAGCTTAAATTAATATATCCTTCAGATTACTCACTAAACTGTCTTTCTGATAGGTTAAAAAAATCCTGTTACTTTTTTGATACCAACAATAGTAAACCTTTTTAATAAAATAAAATACAATAAATCAAGACCCACATTTAATACGACCACATTCAAAATAGAAACAAAAGAGAAATCATTTGGTACAAGATTCATTTAGGTCATTTCACACCTCAATGAACTAGACTGACAATTTGATGATTTTTTTCCAAATATTGAAATTTTAGAGCATATTCATCTTCCTTTATAGGTTCATAGGTTGGTACTAGGCTATTGACCCTAGGGCCTATACAAGCCTAGCCATAACAATTCCTTGGCTATTTCTTCCCACACTATTTACTTCCTGGATCCCTGTCTAGCAGGGCGATTGACGTGATCCCCGGGGTGAATTTCCTTTCCCCCATCCAGTCGTCAAGGTTCCTTTTGTAGAGGCCTAAAGAGGCGCTCTGCTTGACATGTATGGCAGTCTATTCCAGAGTCTGGGGAGTCTCTGGGTCAGGAACCTATCCCTCCATAGGTTCATGTTATCTGACTGTGCTTATCATTTCATGGACTCCACAACATTAACATTAGGGACAGGTATCATATGTATAGGGACACTATGCAAGACACTGTGGACATGTGTCAACCTCATCTGCAGAGCCATAGCAGTGATAGAGTACCCATCCCTGTTGATAAGAAGGTATGTGTGGCTTTATGTAGCTAGCTACATGGACTTTTCAGTGACCTACTAGGGACACAGTGGGGGAATCTCAGGCATCTGCCCTGAGAGTACTTCATTAATTTCTTGATGCCATGTTTCAGCATGTAGGGGACCATATGTGGTTCCCATGCGACACAGTGAAGAAAGGGAAAGCCGTGCAGGAATTCTATGATATAGTCCATATTGGGGGGGTAATAGACTGTACCCGCATATAAAGATCCAACATGAAAAACTTGGAAGGAGATAGGTGAACCTCAAAGTTCACTCTATCAACTGGTCTGCAGTGTATGGAGTATCATCTATAATGTGTATGCAGGTCACCCAGGCAGTTGCTATGACTCCCACATATGGCACACCTGTGACCTGTACCAATCATTAGTGAGGGCTGAATTCCCCAGGGGCATCTTATTGGGGATGAAGGATATGCCCTGGATCTCTGCTCAGAAATCCACAAAATAAAGCAGACCAGGGATACAAACATACTCAGTCACAAACAAGGCTCATTGTGGAGTATCTGTTTGGGCTGTTGACAGTATGCTTTTTCTGTCTGAATTCATCCAGTGGTACTCTGCAAAGTGTTCCTGGCATGTGTGCAAGAATATTTTCAGTTTATGCAATGTTACAGTATCGTACTTAGGAGGCAGTTATGGCAAGGGAATGTGGTTGCAGGAGGAGCAGTCCCCAGCAAACAAGGCAGCAGAGGCTGAACTAGGTAAGAAGTTGGTGGTAGAGCCACTAGCAGGGGATGAACATGCTAGACACAGGAAGATTCAGTATTCTGTGGCACGGACAAAAGGGAAGAAACTCGCACATAGCTTCAGCCCTTAGTAAAGCAGCTATGTTAAAGGAAAAGTGATGCATGAAAAAACAAAAAAAAATCAAGCTGTTCTTACCATGCATAGGCTGGCCACAATTTGCATAAAACACGGGCAACCCCAGTAACAATGTGCAAAGGGCAGGGCACAGTTATCATCATTTGCACAGGTGGGGAAGGGAGCATATATCTGGATGTCTTTCACAGGAAATGTGTGTGCCAAAGACAATTAAAAGCATGATTGTACTTGTCTGTGCAGGTTTTGGTTGTGTGAACATTACCATAAAAATGATTTGTGAAGGGGCAGTGTCATGGATGTCTGTGTATATCTGTGTGATGTCATGGATGTCTGTGTATATGTGTATGTATTAGGGCTGTGGTGTTGAGAATCTGTGGTGTTCTGGGGACTGTGAGCATGTGTCTTCTGGGACACAGCTTCAGCAATAATTGCAGACTTGTGGCTCAATCTACTGTGCAGGACCAGGATATGTATGGTAGAGGGTTAAGAATGCATGTATCTGTATACAACAGCTGGTTCTACCAGCACTTGCACTGGTCGTTCCATGGCCCTGGCTATGTGTTGGGATGTTGCAAGACTGTGAATGACATCCATTACCAGACATGCAACTGCCATAACTGCATTAGGGATATCCTTGCATGCCATAGACACCACCACAACAGATGTAAATGATAAATTGCTAGTGCTGTGTGACCATGATCTAGTCTGTCCATAGCCACAAGGTATCCATCTGTGGAAGTAGTGATGGAATGGCTTTGTGGATGGTACTGCAAATATGGCAGGCAAGCTTGAAAGGATGTGACACATTCAATAATATGATTTAGTCCATGAAAACAATCATACACATGGACATGCACTCTCAGTGGTCATTTTGAACTCCCTACAACAACCTTACTAACACCAGCATGGCTGTTGTGATAATAGCCTGGGCCTCCATGATAGTCCTGCACATGCTCCGGGTTGCAACTATTGACATAGCAACTTCAGGGTGGAGGATGGCAAATGGGTCTTCAAGGACCACTAGCACAACTCCCTGTGTGTACCCCCTGCCCAAAGGGGCTAGGAGAAGATCCTGATAAATGTAATTTATGGGATTGAACACTTCCCTGACTGCTAGTATCCCCAACAACCTGTTGTCCCTGTGTGGTACATGTCTGCAGGGTGTCCACAGACACACAGAGTCTGTATCCATGGTCTGTGTGTGGATTCAGTGATCACATTCCCTGTCCAGTATATACACACACACACACTCTGTACTCCCTGACCATGCCAGCTCATCCCCTCCACCATCATCAGTGGCTGTAGATACTCCAATGTCAGGCAGTGGTAATTCAACAGCAGCAGTGTTGGACAGAGAATCACCTGAATACAGTGAAACACAATACTCTGTGTGAGTATGAACCTGCACCAGAAGCAGATCAAAGTCAGGTGTAGAAATAGTAGTGCCTGAACATCAAGCAGCATACCTTGTGCTGAAGATCATGTGACTGGAATCCCTGATTCTCCTGTATAACTGAAATCAGACAGATTTAATAACTCTTCCACTGAGTAATGGTTCAATAGTAATTATAGCTATTGTGACAGAGGAAGAGCTCTACATACCTGGGACATCTCACATAGATAATCTTAGTGCACTATAAAGCTCTGCACCAGTATCCAGCACAACACTCTGCTACCATGTGGAGGTGTCACTGCTTTTGGTAGAGGTCAGAATTTCTTCCATCTGTCACAGGTGGCTCAACTGATGGCCCATCACCCTTCAATATACTTTCCCATGCCAGGCAGATAACACTTTATTTCTGTAGCAGAATTAATGTTGGTGGTCCAGAGATGGAACATGTCATAATTAATGTCCTGGCCACAAACAGCATTAATGTCCATCACCAGATTTTTCCAGGTACATTCCTGGTAGGCCCAGTCACCAGCATTGTCCTCAAAGAGGCATCAGCCATGAAGACAGAGGGCCTGGAGAAGCACCTGACTCATTGCCTCAGATAACTTTGTTTTATAGGTAGCTTTATTAGCAGACTCATCAATGTTTTTATGTTTACTAGCCTTTACAGGCATTGCTCTGTAGGCATAGAAAACAGCAGTATTAGCATGGTGGTCATCAGTGGTATGGAAAACTTTTTACAATACTGTTGTCACCCTTTTCCATATGCCATGCTGCTAGTATATCTAACAGTCATATTTGTCTATCCAGACAGTTTATCTAATGTCAGCTACATAACATTACTGAGCAAATGTCTGCTACACTACAGCAGCCTTAACATTCTCACTCCCTAAGGTGATATTAGTTTTTCCTATCATTATGAAAATGACCTTTGCACATGTGGTATAGCTTTACACAAAGTGATAGTACAAGGCCATCCTGAATGTGTTTACATGTGCCCTGAGTATTTGGTGATGTGTGTGTTCTGATTAGGCTTAACAATCTTTCACTGTAACAATTGTCTAACCCTTATAGTACCCCTCTCACTCCACCCATTCAATAACCCATAAGAGTCTTACCAAAACTAGTTCATTATGAAGTTAAATAATATAGCAACCAACAGCATTCATAGTTTAAAAAGAAATGCTGAAAAAATAGCACTTACCTTGTAGAAGCTGGGATCCAGAGCATCTAGGCAATTAGTACAAGATTCACCTGTTGCAGGTGGAGATGTTGCTCTACGAATTATTCCATAGCACAGTAAGAGTCAGTGCCTTCCCTTGTATTTATATCACAAATATTTGGGTGTCTGGATGCAGGCATTATGAAAATGGTGGCTCAACTCATTACTGTTTCTGAATTGCTGAATTTCTGCTTTGTGCTGACTGGCCAAACTCTTCAATGAATTCTCCACATCATTGTGCGCATGCCTAGACACCTGAAGTCAACACTGTACATGCTCAGTTCACCCCATGAGTCTGGGTGGGGTATATGTAATTCCACATTTGACCTAATGGAAATGGAGTTGCTGATATGCATGCTTTATTCATAGCATATAAGTAGAGACAGGGGCTGTTATGTTTCACACCTTATATTGCAATGTTCAAACTTTGTAATACACTATATATTGTAGGCTGTCCCTTCATGGGTTGCTCAAATGAGGCATCCCACATTGTGCACCAGTTGGCACACCTGACTATGAATGTGGGCATGAGGTATTAAGTCATTTTACTGAAATTATCAGCACATAAAGGTATCCACAGATGGAAAGGGAGTGTTCCTTTTAGGGCACAGAAGTGGTGTGTGGAGTTATAAATCTTGAACTTTATTCACACTGATGAGAGCTACAGACTGCAAGAGGAGGGCTATGAAGATCACAAATACAAGACTGAGGGTTGGAATGCTTTAGTACAGACAGTGACAATTGTAACTGTTATCCCACTCACAGATGAACAATCTCGCCAAAATTAAAATGGAATATGGCTGTGCTGTTTTGTCTCCCTTAACTAAAACTAACCAAGACTAAACAGGGCCCAAAGTTAATAAACAAAATTAATGGACTGGATTATGCACAAAAACTATGTCTTTTAGGACTCCATTCAGTCTAATGTATGCATAACATAAGTGACCTTATTATTATTTTATAACCTGTGGGTTTCAGATCTGACCTTGGATCTGACTCGGATGCTTTCTAAAGCTTAGGCTCCGAAGCTCAAGCTCCTCCCCTACCCATAATGCCTCATTCTTCCAGATTACCTCAGATCAAGTTTGCTAACATATTTTCAAAGTATATCGATATATATATATATATATATATATATATATATATATATATATATATATATATATATATAATATCAGAAAAGCACTAAAAGAAGTAGACTAAAGATCAGGAGCTCAATGAGGAATAGAGGTTCCTATTAGCATATCTGTCAGGTCATTCATAAAATGGACAGTGGGAAGGAGGGTGGGATGGTTGAGGAAGAATGAAAATGGACAACACAGATGGAGCATTATAAAAAGACTTTCGGCTTTTCCCATTTCGGGGTCGCCACAGCAGAACTCCAGTCCGCTCATGATTGGCAGCAGATATTTACGGTGCCGAGTTGCCAGCCCGATCCCCAACCTTTAAAAAGGCATGCCCATTCACGGTCACACCTACCTGCATGTCTTTAATGTCACTCGACTGCAGGGAGGACATGCAGACTCCACACAGAAGGTGCTCCAGCTGAGAATTAAACAGGAGAACCTCTTGCTGTGAGGTGACAATGCTAACCACTGCACCACCACGGCTACACAGATGGAGCATTATGGTAAGTACATAACTTCTTTATCTGATGTTGCCATTTTCATTCTCCCTCAACCTGTGGGAAAGAGTCCCCAGCTACAATAACCTAGGGTGGCCTTCATTGAAGGATATTCCAGAGCACTGCAGAACCAAAGGCAGCTCTATTTCTAGAGATAATGTCCAATTTATAGTGGGAAATAAAGGCATGAGAATTTGACCAAGAAGCAGCTGTACAAACATCATCAATCAAAATTTTTGCCCAAAAAGCTTGAGAAGTTGTTATTGATCTAGTAGAGTGAGTTTTGACTTGCTTAGGTAAGGAAACACCTTTAGTTTCATAAACAAATGAAATGCAGTCTCTTAACCATTTAGCTAAAGTGGTCTTGGCAATTGGTTTACCTTTTCTGACATCCAAAATGATATGAAAAGTGGGTCAGATTTTCTAAAAGATTTAGTTTTGTCTAAATAAAAACACAGCTGTCTATGAACACCTAAGAGATGAAGAGTATATTCCTCTTTGTTTTGGAACTGGGAAAGAAGACTAGTAAGTTGATAGACTGGTTAATGTTGTTCTCTGTAGCAACTTTGGGTAGAAAGGAAGGGTTGTACGTAAGATTACTCTGTCTCTATGAAAAATAAAATAAGGATATTTGGAAGAGAGAGCTTGCAATTCAGATACTCTTATTGCAGAAGTGATAGCAATTAGAAAAACAGTCTTCCATGATAGGAATTTCAAATCTACTTTGGCTGAAGGCTCAAAAGGGGGATGAACTAATGCCTGTAAAATTATAGTTAGGTCCCAAAGAAGGAGATATTGGATCTTTAACTGGAGGGCGAAGTAGGAAAGTACCTCTGAGAAAGACCTTGCACAATTTAGATGAAGCTAAAGATGAGGAATTTTTTCTGCTATGATAATTTGAAATAGCTGCTAATTGCACTTTCACAGTAGAGTGACTCACCCCATCATGAAAAATATGAGCAAGAAAATCTAGAACTGCTGTAATAGGAGTGGTAAAAGGATCTAGCAGCTTCTGTTGAGCCCATATAGAAAATCTTTTCCATTTGCTCTTATAGATTCTCGTAGTAGATGATTTGTGGGAGGAAATCAGAATGTTTTGGACTGGGGATGAAAGCCTGGAAAATCTAGCCATCAATGGAACTGGAGAAACCATGCGATTAGTTTTATGCCTGGGAGATATAGAAGAGTTTTCCCTGATGGATAGAACTGCAGATCTGCACATGGTCCCAGCATCCACGGAAGGCAAATCAGATGAGACCAAAGGAAGGTGAATCAGATTTGTTGAGGCCAAAAGGGAGCAATGAGGATCACTTTGTGCTTCAAACTGAATGCTTTCTGTAGGAATCTGGGGATCAAAAAAAGAGGTGGGAATACATACAGTAGACCGGGAAGCCAAGCATGGACTAGAGCATCTCTGGGTGATTATCCCTGTGGGAGAATCAAGGCAAAGAACCTGCTCCATTTGTTGTAGTGGGGAGATGCAAAGAGATCACAGCAAGATTTACCCCATTTATGGAAGATCATGTTCACCGCTGACTGATTCAGGGACCACTTGTGAGGCATCAGTAAGATTCTGCTGTGTCTGTCCTCTAGAATGTTGCACTCTCCTGGGATGTCCATTGTGATCAGAAAGCAGTTGGTAGAGATCGCCTAGTGCTACACTGTCATTTCTTCTCAGCACAGGGGATAGGATCTGGTTCACCCCTTGTTTGTTGATGTATCATACTACTGACATATTGTCCATTTGTATCACAATACTCCCTAGAGGAAGAAAGTTGTGAAGTGCCTGCAATGCCAGAAGGATTGCCCTCATCTCCAGGACATTGATATGTGGGTTGGTCTCCTGTGATGTCCAAGTGCCTTAGACCATCTGATCCAGGAAATGCCCCCCACCCCACTTGGGAGGCATCCATGGTCAAAGTGGTGTCGAGTGGGGGAAGAACAAGGGGGCATCTTTGTAGAATTTCTGAGGAGTGACGCCACCAGAGTAGAGAATCGTTGCACACTTGTGATAGTTTGATTGGAGCTTAGAGGGTGTTGGTGTAATGACCACTGGACTGCTAAGGTCCATTGCAGAATTCTCATATGTAGACATACTGTTCATAACGGGGTTATGGTGGTAGCCATGGATCCCAAGGCTCTGAGTATTGGTTTTGCTGGAGGAGCTGGAATTGCTAAAATCTGTCTCATATGTAGTCTTAGGGTCAAAATCCTGTCTGGAGGTAGGAAAGCCAAGGTTTTAGTTGTATCCAGATGTGCTCCTATGAAGTCTATGTTCTGAACTGCTTGTAACTGAGATTTTTGCAAGTTGATGGTTATGCCCAAAGTACTAGCTAGTTGTAACATTCCCTGGCTTGGATGAGCAGATGCCTGGTTATAGCGGTTAGGAGACAGTCATCTAGGTAAGGAAACATGTGAAATCCTTGCAGTCGTAGATGAGCTGCAACTACCACCATGCATTTTGTTTACACCCTAGGGCCTGTGGTGAGACCAAAAGGAAGCACTCTGAATTGAAAATGTCTGTATCTCAGCCTGAAGTGTAGATACCTTCTGGAGCGTCTGTCCATCTTGATGTGGTAGTACGCATCCTTCAGGTCTATTGAGCACACCCAGTCTTCCATTTTCAAAAGAAGTAGAATGAACTGGACTGTAACCATCCTGAACTTTGACTTCTTTACTGACTTGTTCAGGGATGTTAGATCCAAGATGGACCTGAGGTCTCCTGTCTTTTTTGGTACTAAAAAGAAAATCTTGAGTAAATACCTGAGCCAAGTTGGTCTGGAGGGACCTTCTGGATGACTGTTTTTTGGAGCAGCTTTGAGATCTCCAATGCTGCTGCCTCTCTCTGACTGGTTGGAACATCCATGAGAGAGCTCTTTGGTTGGGGGAGTTTTGAAAAGGGAATGGAGTATCCTCTGGATATGATCCTTTGCACCCACTGGTCATTTGTGATGGCTAGCCAGGCTTCTAGGTGGAAGGATAAGCACCCCCGACTGCTGCCAGAGGACAGTCAAGCAACCTTTCAGGAGCGCTGAAAGAGTCTGTCTGAGAAAGGATATCAAGACCTTTCATTTTGTGGACCCCCCTCTGCCACATGGGTAGCATCTACCATTATAACTGTTTCCCCCTCTGCCTCTGGGGGGAAAATCTCCCTGAGGTTCCTGAAAAGGACCCTGAGATTTCTTGAACCACAGTTTTTTACCCCATACTGATTCCTGGAGAAGGTTCTTTGGGGGTAGAAAAACAGATTTCAATGGCTGACAGGGTCTTTCCATCTTTCTCACTACAAGAGAGTGTGTTGCTAACAGTGGGCCCAAACAAAGATGACCCATCAACAGGAGCATTGATGAAAGATGCTATAAAAGAATTTGCTAAGTCACACGGCTGCATCCAGGCATGGCACCTAATGGCAATGCCATAACTGGTGGCCCTTGGGGTACCCTCTGCCGCATGGGAGATTAACCTCATGGACGCCTTGGAAAATAACAGTAGAGTGGCTAGTCTGGATGAGAAGGACTTCCTTTCCTCATCAGACATTGACTCTGGGACCAAGCTAGAGAGTTCTTTGATTAAATCCCTCTGTAGCCTAGTAAAATGGAAAGATAGTTTAAGGCTCGTAAGGTTAAGGTAGACAAGGCATAAACTCTCCTGCCAAATCTGTCTATGGCCCTAGACTCCCTGTTAGGGGGATGGACCATGGAGCTTTCCTGGGCCAGCTCCTTTTTGGTGGCTGCTGCAACAACCATGGCATCTACTGGGATTTGGTTGGTCCAATGGAGTTGGTCAGTGGGAGCACTAAGGATCTTGTCTGCATGTTTGAGGTTAGGTTCTACAGTGACCAGGTCTTTCCACCCCCTGCTTGATACCAGATTGATAAGTGCATCAGCAGGGGGGGCATGCAAGACATAGACAGGCTGGACCCAAAAGCCTCCAAGAACACCATTTCCTGGGGGGGTATGGTTTTGGGAAGACCACACGCCTATTTGCTGCAGGATTTCTAAGATGTCTCTGAAGGAGACATTCTCAGGTGGAGATTTGCGGGATGCTTCTCCTTCCTCAAAATCAGTGTCTTCTGTAACAGATTCCTCTGGGGAATCCAGGTGCCTCCTTTTGCACCTTCTCTTCTGAGGAATCTCCTCAGTGGGATGATCCAGGGACACATTGGGAGACATCTGTGGCTCCAAATCTGGAAGTACTTGAAGGCTTTGCTGGACTGGCTGTCTCAAGGGTGGCAGTGGTGAGGTCTCAGAGACAGTATCCATGTGGGTGAGAAGTGGATCCAAAAGAGTGTGAGTCAAGGATCTCCTGGGAATGGAGAGTGCTCTCTCGACCACCTCAAAAGTGGAAGGGGCCAGAGACGCTGAAGACCATTACCCCCAGACCCAGAGGAACTCTCTCTGAGATGGAACTCAGGGCTGAGTTGTTCAACGCCGATGCTCCAAGGGGAAGCGATGGTTGTGAAAACATTGCAGTTGAGTTCAACCCCTTGGATCTGACATCAAGGCTTCAGGAAAGAGAGATGCATTGCCCTGACAGGCTCAGGGTGAAGAGAGTCAGGGAAGCTGTCGGGTCAAAGACAGAATTACTATTAGCTCTGACCCCTCGACTCTCAGGGCCTTTAGATCCAAGGGGTCTGGAAGCAGGAAGTCAGATTAGAGAAGGAGCTAATGATTTGAAAGGTGATTGTCTGCCCATGTAGGGGATGGAGCTGGTAAGACCCCCATCTGGATTTGTGTCTGAAGGAATTGCCTCATCAATCTGTCCACCTCTGATTCAGAAAGGCTATGGGAGGACCTGACAGATGATGCTGTAGAAGGTGGCCTGGATGTAGTCTTAGGGGATCTCTCTTTAAGGCAGAGAACCTGTAGATGGAAGAGGAGGCTGCAAAGGCAGGGGAGTTCGGAGCCGAGGAGATGACTGCGTGGACTTACTCGGATCTGAGAGTTTTGGATCCAACACCCTAAGAGCCTTGGCTGGTAACTCCTCAGATGAAGAGGAGGTAGACTTTCACGGGGAACATTTGCTGTGTTCCTGAGCTTCTCTATACTTTATAGAGGGGGTTGAGCCCCTGATGTGGAAGAACCTGCAGACAGAACCAAAGGACGTAGAAAGCCCTTCAAAATAAGATTATTTTTTTCTGTTGGCCAGTGTTCTCTGGTGAAACCCCTTGCAAATGGAGCAGGAGGCTTTGAGGTGAGCAGAGCTGAGACAATATACCCACTCCCTGTGGGCATCAGACAAAGGGATCTTGTGCCCACAGAAAGTGCACCTTTTAAAGCCTAAAGGCTTATCAGACATTTTCTAAAGTTAAGTAGGAAGGACAGAGGAAAAGTAGACAACTCCCACCAAAGAGAATGGCCAGCGATCACTAATTCAAATAGAAAAACATTTTTTTTTTCACAGAGAAAAAAGGGTAGGTGATAAAATGAAAGTAGCAGTGTAAAAACTAACAAAGAAAAAATTACAGACTTAACTATCAATCTCCAATGGAGCTTGACCAAGTGGATCATGATACTTTTCCTATTAGCATCAAATGAGATCTGAGGTAATCTGAGGAATGAGGCGTTATGGGTAGGGGAGGAGCTTGATCCTCAGAGCCTAAGCTTTAGAAAGAGGCTGAGTCAAATCAGAGGTCATATCTGAAACCCACAGGTTGAGGAAGAATGAAAATGACAACATCAGATCATACACTGACCATGTACACGTATGACTGCAACCTCATCAAAACTTTTGGTTATATGCACAGGCATTTTGAAATTACCTTCCTTCTATGCATTCTCCACATCAGGCTGGTTACCTCTCTCTTCACCTGCCAGTCGTCCACCCTTTGTTTGTATGCATATTCCTGTCCATTGTTCTACCCTTTAATTTATGTCACATCCATCCTTCTTTGTCTTATTTGTTGTGCCTATAAATGTTTACAACATGTAACCTTTTCTTGTGTCTTTTCCCGTTTCAACTTACCTCTTGCTTACAGCCCTCCCCTCCTGCATTCTACACATTTCATATCATAAAACGGGGCCTCACCTCCCCCAGAAATGCGCACACATACACACACACACACACACACACACACACACACACACACACACACACACACACACACACACACACACACACACACACACACACACACACACACACACACACACACACACACACACACACACACACACACACACACACACACACACACACACACACACACACATTTGTTTAACATACACATGCACACAATTTCACCTATCTCTATACATCTATCTCAGTTTCATGATATAGTCTACATTATCCTGATCCACTGACTTGTATACTGTTTTGAAATGTCATTTATTGACAACTGTGTAGTTCTTTTTAATTACTATTCTGTCATGATGAATTTTATTTTTAATTTGTCACTCCCCAGTCTGAATCTGAAAATGGTTCCCCTGGATCAGTGTCCTACCTGGGTTAACAAATGAAAATAATATAACTATAAATACACTTTATCTGATTTTGGATTTTTTATTTTTTGTTTCTGAATGTCTTATGCATTCACTGGTTTTGAGATTAGTTTTTTTTCCCTCTATCTCTTTTCCTGATTAAAACATCCAAGGTCATTGCATTTTCCTTAGTTTTAGCTAAAATGTGCAGCATTTTATTTGTGTCTGTCATAGCCTGCAAACATATGTTAAATTGCATGCAGTCCTAATCAACAAGTTATATAGATATTCATTAAATAGCTCATATAATTCCACTATATAAGGGAGGGAATTCTACAGAACTATCAAACTACCGACCTATTGCCATTTTATCACCTCTATCAAAAATCCTTGAAAGATGCATACATTCACAAATTCTACACTATCTCACAGATAACAATCTTCTGGCAAACATTCAGCATGGTTTCCGCCCTTATCAGAGCACTACCACAGCCCTTATCAGCTTTACTAACACCATTAATCACCATCGTAATGATGGTAATCTTGTATCATCTATCTTTCTGGATCTGTCTAAGGCATTCAATACTGTTTCACATAATAAACTCTTAACTGCACTTTCTGAACTTAATCTAAGCTACTACACTCTTCCATGGTTCCAGGACTGTCAGGTCACAGCCAGGCAGTAAAATGGCAAAATAACCCATCTCCCCTTGTGCCTGCTACTTTAGGTGTTCCACAAGGGTCTATACTAGATCCACTCCTCTTTACCATATTTACCAACAACTTTCACTCTGCCACCCTTCATGCAACCTTAGTTCATACACAGATGATTCTACCCTAATCTGTTGAGCCCCAACACTACAGCAGCTTCAAAAAATTACATGAGAATCTTTTACTGCATAGAATCCTGGTTATCCAATGCACAGCTCATACTTAACCCTAACAAAAGTAAGCTGATGCTATTTCACCCTACAAAAGCCATTGATCCCACCCCCATTCATAATCACTCCAAAAAACAATATCCACTTTACACCAGTCACCCAAACCAAACTTCTAGGTGCTATTATAGATCAAAACATGAAGTTTGACTTACACATTGCCCAATCAATAAAAAAGTTCATAAAAAACTCAGAATCCTATATAAGTGTAAAAAATTCCTTACTGATACTAAGACCATGATTGCAAAAATCCACCTAATTAACACTCTTCTATATGCATCCCCCATATTCACAAACCTTAATAAATCAGACTTAACTAAACTAAACATCTGTTACAACAAAACAGCAAAATGCACCACAGATTCAGCTTATTGGGCTCATCACTTCTAGGCCATTAAACAACTATCCTGGCTAGAACTACTCAATCTGCTCAAACTTAACCAACTTTCTATGGCCCATCAGCTACTTTTCCACTCTAAAAAAACACCAGCCTTACAAGACCTATTGAATCACTATTCAAATAAATGTTTATTAAGATCTAGAAACAAATTTCTAATTAACATCACCAGAAGTTAGAAGAGTGCTAGTGACTTCCCCTTATTCCAACTACATTGCTAACATCTGGAACACTATGCCCCTTAGTATAAGGTCAACAGCCAATGACATTACCTTTAAAAACTTCTCAAATCCCACCTACATACTTCATGGATATGTAGATGCACTGACCCAGGCTAAAGCAACTACCCAGACTCAGTTTATGCAAACTAACACAATATTTCTCCTTCTGGTAAGTCATCCTGAATCTAAAACTGCTTTTCAAGTTTCTTCATTTCGAAATCTAGCCTAGCCTGATCTATCTTTTCACCTAAATGATTCCCACTGTACTTATTTAACAATGAGATTAAGCACACCACCCTTCTCTGTTTTCCCTCAAGAAATGTCTTTCCATGCAACATACATACATCAATGTCTGTTATTGTATTAAGTGAGAAGTTCTATGATATGACAATTATTTTTGACTGTATTAAGTTATGCTCTCAATCTATAATGGATACCTATGACTGTCTGGTCTTCTTCTTCCTTAAATTGAGCTATTTTTCCATAAAACTGTTTTGTATAGCAATGTTTATGCTATTTGTAGTTATACTGGAGCTTTTCTCCCCGGGCCTCTGCTGAAAATATACAACCTGTCCAGTTCGACTTTCCCAGTAAACAAATATAAAATAAAAATAGATAACTAAATAAATCTGTGCTTAAGGATGAAACATACTTTACATAAACAAAATATAGGCACTGCTTTATTATCACATCTGGAATGTGTAGAGACTGTTGTAGAGGTAATCTGAATTTATCAGTATGCAAAATTGTCCAAACTACCAAGGCAGAACAGATGATCTTGAGACTGAATTTTACTACATTATATAAATCGTAATAGTGTGATAAAACGCCACCTCAGCCTGGATATAATTATTTACTTCATCATTATGTGTGATCTTGTCCTTGTACAGTATGTTTGTGATAAATACAAATAGACAGGCATATTCCAAACTGGGTAAAAGTAGTACCTTTTGTGATCTATTTAGATGTATCACTCATTCCAGCAGTACAACAGCAGTGTTTTCATATATAAAGCGCCTTCCTATATCTGCAATGTAATCTCATATATTTATTGCATGGCTTTCCTGTGGCTTACCATGTTCTTGAAAGTTCTATAAGGCATTATGCTTAGTGACACTATTATGACCGATGTGAATGCTATTGTAACTACAGAATTTCAATTTTCAAAGGGAAATCCTTCTTAATGAGCATTAAATTCTCTTACAAAAATTGTCTTTACTTTCAGTAACACTTTCTGGTCAACACAACATCTGAAAAACAGCTGCACATACAAATATTGCAATTATATGCATGTCACCAGTCAAACCAATGAAAATGTAGTAATTACTTGTATTTTAAAGTAAGCATGCATGTCCATTGTAGTCTGTCAGTGCAGAATATTGCAACAATGACAACAGTAATGTTCATTACCCATGGCAGTAATGCCAGGTGATTGAGTAAAAGTGCTTAGCCATCAGAAGCAATCAGTATATACTTTTAATATAACCTTAATGACTTTTTTATATTTAAAGCTCTTTCATCCCAGCTTGTGTCGCTTTGCATTCTTCTGAGACTTTTTCCATACTAGATTGGAACTATAGCAGTGATACTTCCATGTAATAGTGCCAAGTTATATGTAATGAGTTCATCCATCTACAGGTAGAATGCCGATATATCTGAAGGTCCTGCCTTCTGTAGTTTTCCTGCCTTCTGTAGTTTTTTAACAAAACCTATTTTATATAAGTATGGGTCAGATATTATTAGTCACTTATGACAGACCTTAAGAGTTGATGATCCTAATCTGACAAATATTGTTGGGCATTTCCACACTTCATAAACAGTGTCACTTACCCATCCACATACTTGGAAGATATCTGCCAAGCTAGGCCATAAAATCACCAGTCCTAGATTTTTAGTTTACCTTTACCTAAAAAGAAAATTGGCAGATCATACAGATAAGGTTGTGGCATTATGGTACCGTTGGCATGTTTACAGCAGATGCCTAGCCCTGTAATAAATACATACATTTTAAACACTTTTCTTGTGAGATAATTAACTTGCTCAATAAATAAATGAGTCCTTATTAAATCATCTTTTTTTGGTTCTGCAGTGGAATGTTTGAGATGAAAATAGGTTAGAGATGTATTTTTTTAATATAAATAGCATTTAATAAGTTTTGCATACATTCATAAAGTGTATAGCCTAATAGAGAAGGCAGCAGTAATTTCATTTGTTTTGTTTCACCTAATCAATAAACCCTTTTCTGTTTTGTATGGCATATAGAGGCATACAGTGACAATCTGATTTTGTAAATATTTAACTCTTGGTGATTGTATAAGAGTGTTTTTTGTATATTATAAGGGCACAGTATTCAGTATGCCTCAGAACATTTTCAGTCTCATAAACTGTCCCAGCTAAACAACCAATGTGCTTCTGTGAATACTTATATATACCAACATTATGTTACACACTGTCATGCTTGGTACTATCCTGTGGCAGATGAAGAGGCTGAAATGATTCTGCATGCCACATATATTGTATATACTGATTTATTCTCATTCTGTCTCACAAGATCTAGTCAACTTGTACAAAATTGTACTAGGTTATCACTTGGAGTTTCCTATATGAATAGCTTGTGAGTAGCCATTTGTGTTTCATATGAGAATGACTTGCCAAAATTAAGCTATAGTGATTGCTTACATGTACAGGCATTGATAACATATGCAATGATATGCTTTGTATTGCCACATGACCTGAGAAGAGGATAAAAATAGTCCTGTACCAGTGTTTTTATTGAAATAATAATAAATAATCTCTTACTTTCAGAGCTGACACCATGTGATGAATGTCACAGAGATATATAATCTTAAAACAATAATTACACAAGCAAAGGGCAATTAACTGTTGTTGCCCAACTATTTGCTGAATTTATTATAAATTACACTTTCTCTTCTTATGTAGTACCATTAAGCCTGATTTTATTAGGCAGTAATGCTAGAAATGAGAAGAAAAATTGCTGATAGTTTTATATCTCAGATCAGAGAACAGCATTGCAAGTCTCAGGGATAAGTTATTTGCCTGCTGCTAGCTTTGTCCATATATTACACTCTTCTCTCAGCAGCAGAAACAAACCACATACATGAAAATACCTATTATATCTGCAGGAACAGCAGAAGAAACAATAGTACAAACATTTTCATATTAGTTAAGTTCTTTTTTAGAAGATTTATAGCAATCCTTAATTGTGATCAACAGCAACTAGACTAAAACTGTATTTCCCGATGACAAGGGATAGTTTATATTATTAGGGTAAACACTGCAAGGACTGATAGCTGTTATTCTAAATGGTTTGCTGCATAATCTGTCTCAACGTGCTATAACCTCAAAGTTGGACTATTGAGTTAAGAAAGTTATGGGCGTGTGAACTCCCCGTACATATGTGGAGCCAATGGGATATGTCCTTTATGTAGTGGAAGGGTTTGTGTTTAAGGGTTTTTTCAGAAGTTACAGTAGCAATCCTTCTTTAGTCTTTTGATTCTGGTTAGTTCTAATGGATCGGATTCAGCAACTCAAAGAAGAATTATGAAATATGTAGATTCTTTTAATTTAATAATTTCAAATTTTGTAATGTATTATCTGCATAAAAAAATCACCCTAAGCAATTCAATCTAAAATTTGATGCTGACCCATAGCCCTTTCAATTTTACATGTATATCAATTAGTTATAATACACTTTGAAGGCAGTGGTAACCAAACACCTGCTGTATGTAAGCGACTGATAGTCAAAATGCAAACTGTACATGAATCTGGTGCATTCAGATATGTTTTAACTGTCTAAAATGTCTCAAAACTACTCAGTAATTTTGTCAACATTTTTTTAAAACACTGACTTTATTAAAAGATTTTGTATGATGAAATGTGTATATCAGAATAGACAGCATAGAATATAATAGCAAAAACTGCTCACTGCAAAAATCTTAAAGGGTACCTTGCATGTGTAAGCATACACATGCTATGAAACATAAGGTTCAGTTTGTTACAGCAACAGGAACAAAGATACTAGCAATGTCTTAGGCACAGAATACACAAACCATATTTTCAAATCTCTGCATAATCAGGGAAGGTCCTTTTACATTTCAGAGTGCTTCTAACAGTCTTCTGTAGGTTCACTTCATAATTATACTGTTCATTAAATTAAGTCTAATTTGCAGTAGTTGTATGATGTGTGATGTGTTATTTCATTAGAACTGCCAAACAGAGATTAGTGGTGACAGAATACTGATTCATTAGTCCTAGTATTATTTTCAATGAAGTAAGAGATGTGTATGCTTAGGGTGACTAAAAGGTGACTTTTTAACCTGCATATTATGGGGCTCTGAATACTGGAACAAAATTACAGCCCTGTGGAGTATATTTCACATCTTTCTTGTCTGTTTTGCAGAACTAGTATTTAGCAATAATTGACAAATCAAATGAGGTTAATATTACTTGACTAAAATACATGTTGTAATTAATCTTAAACTGTGTGTTGGCTAACAAAAAGAGAACAACATATGTCCTGATGTCACATAACAAAGCAGTAGCAAGGCAATCTGGCTCCAAAGGTAACACACCTGTTTGGCACCCTCCCAATATCTATAAAAGACTACAATTGTGATCAGTTAATGGCATCTTGTAAATGTCATAATTTTTTATTTATATTTTTTATATATAGGAAAAACAGTTAGAGCTCTTAGAGTAAGATTCTATGAACATTTATTTGTTTACAAGGCTTATACATTAAATACATTACATAGACATACAACACTTAGCTCTAAGTACAAAAAAGTTTTTTATTTTTTACTTTTTTATTATTGATTATCAAGAAAAGATTTCAGAGAAGGTACTGTGGAAATAAATTAAAAGCAAACAAATTTAAGTCTTAGATAAAACCAAATGCTTTAGAGGAACTGAGTCTTAATGATCCATTGAGTTTTAAATGCATTTTGAAATAAAAGGGTTTAAAAATAATATATATGAATGATGTTTTTATTAGATGACTACCCGTTATATGTTTTGTGATTTTATTTAAATGTAAGAATACCCAAGTTATTTTATAGGGGTCTGATGAAGTCTTGATATATATGTCCATGACACGAAAGAGCTTACTATCTTATGTTATTTTTATTGTGTCATGACTATGTGATTCTATGAGCAGTCTTGTTTGCCTGTCATATTTTTTGGCCACTTTACACTTTACTAGTTTTCCTTTGTTGAAAAGCATATAAACACTTAATTTGTTCCACCTTTTCATATCTTGCCCAGCCTGTAGTGGTAGCTTATTAAGGGAAAGAAAGAAAGAAAGAAAGAAAGAAAGAAAGAAAGAAAGAAAGAAAGAAAGAAAGAAGTCATTGTTACACATAATCTCCATCTACTTAAAATTAGGAAACACTGCCTGCATTCTTCGACAGTTAAGATAAAGAATATGATCTAATGAAATATATTTCAACAATAAGACAAACTCATGGAAATTATGTTTTACAGATATGATCAAAACCTTAAGATTTTTGTTGTTTGGAAATGCTTTTTTATCTATTCCTCTGTTCCCCCTACCAGTTAAAGGAACTGGAGATTAGGAAAGAATTCTTCATTATAATCCAGCATGCACATGTATATAAACATACTACATGCATGAAAGTAGTGAAACAAATATATTATTAAAAAAAATAACTAAAACCTGCTACTAAGTCACTTTATGGAATAATTTGCTCAAAACTCCATCATAAAATTGATACACTAACTGACAGCAGCAGTACCTCAAGAGAAAGATCAAAACTGGTATCAAGATATAAGGCTTAAGGCCTAGTAAGTTTAATGCTGCTGGCTGCTAAAAGAGCCATTGCTAGAACATGGAAATCAAAGTCTAAACTAATCGTAACAGAATTATTGACTATTGAAAAGAGATAAAAGAATTGGAGGTGGGATCTTTAGACAAGAGGAAAGAGAGATTACATAGACATAAATCTAATTTGTGGAAAGAATACATTCAGAATAATATGAACGTGAAATTTCACTGAAGACAGGACTTTAGCAATCTATATAATGTTGATGTGAATGGTAATTGTTAAGAAAGAAACTATATATATATATATATATATATATATATATATATATATATATATAATATATAAAGCAAAAAAAAATGAAAAAATGTCTGTAATGGTTTGCTTTCCTTTTTATAACTGTATGTGTGACCATGTCACAGTGCGAAGTTAATAAAGGAGTTAAAAAAGGATGCAAGGCTGCTTTGATTTTGACCTTAAATAAGTCAGATGATGCCACTGATAAGCTGCCAGTGGTCATTCTGCAAGAATATCTGGAGGAAACTGGTGAAAATGGAGCTATAAGAAAGTGGTCAGAAGCTGCTAAGTAGCAATATTCTGCATTTGTTGTAGCATGTTTTGGTAAATGTGTTGCTTGCAAGTCGATAAAATATTAAAATTAGCTAAACAAAATGGGAGAGTAGCATTATGTTTTAATAAGCTAACTTCTAAGAAATGTTCCCCATTCCTTGCATTCATTGCGATCAAACCTTGCTCTGAGGCATAGAAATGAAAGCTGATTGCATTATAAGCAGGATTCAGAAAGATCACCTTGAACTTGTTACTCGATTATCAAGTCCTCAATAAACTCAAGCTCTGACTTGCTAATGAGCCACATTCTGTGTCAAGGGTTCAGGGTTTAAATATTTTTGCTAGCTTCCAAAACCCAGTATTTTCTTAATTTGAGTTTAATGATCACCCATACACCTTATGATTTTTGTTTTCAATAGCCTGTTGTTCTGTTATCTTTTTAATTGATGAGTACTATTAAAAACTGTTCCTAGTGTTGAGTGCCCCAATACATATTT
This sequence comes from Protopterus annectens, assembly GCF_019279795.1. Lineage (NCBI taxonomy): Eukaryota > Metazoa > Chordata > Ceratodontiformes > Protopteridae > Protopterus > Protopterus annectens. The sequence goes on along the minus strand of NC_056735.1, from coordinate 229,303,494 downwards.
TGTGCCTCCAAACTTTATTCTTTTAAGTTTTAAAGTGACTAAAGATTCCTTGATATTGCAATACCTGCTAATTAGTCTGGGGGAGTATAGAGGTATGTCAGCCACCCCCATACTCACAAATGCATGCAGACACACACACACACACACACACACACACATACAGACACACACACACGCACACATGCACACACACACACACACACACACACACACACACACACACACACACACACACACACACACACAAACACACACACACACACACACACACACACACACACAGACACACACACACACACACACACACACACACACACACACACACACACGCATACAGTCCCCTCACTTGATTGCACTCATGTACACACATATACACACACGCGTGCATTCATCCATACACACACAAACTCATACCATATTTATCCCCTAACCATCCCCCCAAATGTAACCACCAATGCAGATTCACAGACACAGTCTCTCTTTCTCTCTCTGTCTCCATCACACACACACACACACACACACACACACACACACACACACACACACACACACACACACACACACACACACACACCCACACTCACTCACTCACTCACTCACTCACTCACTCACTCACTCACTCACTCACTCATTCACTCTCACCAGGAACCAATAATCCCTCTGGCTACTCTCACATATGCAGCCATACACATACAAACACAAATGTACCTCCTACCACTTCCTGTCCAGTAAATTCCCTGGCACTTAGCTCTAACAGTATCTCACCCATTAAAAGTAATGGATGAAATAAAATTTTTGTCCTTGTTAATCAACTTGGCTGGCAATGCTAACTTACAAAGTCGTGTGATTCTCTGAATCACTTGATTGCATCAATGTCTTATCATATGTATTTTTGGGAGAGAGCACGTAACTTATTAGCATGAGCTGCTCACCCAGAATATCTCCTTAGCGTGTACCTTGGATGAGCAGACAAATCACTGTGGTCATTTTACAGACCATGTAGAATCATTTTGGAGGTCCTATCTCTGAATCAGAAAGAACAACTGCCAACAGGAAAACAAATGTGTTAGGACTTACTGCTGGCAGTAGCCCATTCGGAATCCCAGGGTATAAAATGGCACAATATTATAGTTGCTCAGAAACACTCATATACTATAAAACAGCAGCTGAAAACAATAAACAAATGGGCAAAAAGTAGCATGTTCTAATTAAGAATCAGTGATACATGTGTGTCAGACCTAACTTGTTAAGTAAGACAACTTACAGGCTTACACACTTCTATTCTGATGTGCAGAGAGTTCATGAAATGAATGTATCTGACTATTATGTCAAGACCATGTCAATAGACTATTGCAGGCTATTTCCCAATAATTTGCTATGGTGTCCATAGTCAGTGCAATATACATAAATGATGCCCAAAGCAAACTATCATTATCTCATAGGCTTCCTAAACATATCACACTGTAGTTATCTGATTGTTTGTTTACGTGTCGAAACCCAGGTTTTCTAAAGTTAAAAAATCAAAAAACAAAACCAAGTGCTTAAGGAATCACTAAACTATGTTCAGTATGGTTTTAATAAAATAAAAAGGTGTAGAAGTACTAAAAATAAAGGACCTGATGAAGTTCTGAAAGACCCTCCTAAACAGACGAGTTCTGAAAGACTTTCAGAAGAAAGCTTCATTACTGTATGCTCAAATCAAGGAAGGTACTTTATTCCACAACAATGAAGCTAGGCAGACCAAAGAACATTTATCAGAGGTCTCCAAACAAATCCTGGGAAAACTACTAGCTCCTCACCTGATAAACTAAGACTTACCTACATGGAATAAGGTGCTGGGAAGATTCAGAATGTGCTGGAGTCAGAAGGTAATGAATGAACTCTTAATTACAGATATGGCAGGCACTGGGAGCCACTGTATATCATACAACGCAGGAATGAAATGTGTTGAGTGGGAAGCATCAGTCAAAACCTTAGCCAGATTGTTTTGCACTACCTTCTATTCTATCTTGTCAGGTCCTATCCATAAGCCACAAATATGTGTCAGCATAGCAAATATATATATATATATATATATATATATATATATATATATATATATATATATATATATATATATATAGGGTTCCTATCACGAAACTGAACGTTAAGAACACTGAATACCAGAAGGATGAACTTGGTAGTTCGAAAGTTGAGAATGTTAAAGCCACAGAAACCTGAATTCTTTCCCAGGGAAATAATTTGATTGGCCGTTTCTGCGGCTTTGGCATTTTCGGACCGGGTCAAGGTAAGTGTCTGAACGGGTAGTAACGGACTTTATGGTTAGGGCGCTGGTCAGGTAAGTGCGCGATAGTGACATACTTTAGGCTTAGGGCACGGGTCAGGTAAGTGTGCGATAGTGATGGACTTTAGGGTTAAGGCACGGGTCAGGTAAGCATGCGATGTTGATGGACTTTAGGGTTAGGGTGCGGGTCAGGTAAGTGTCTGATAGTGATGGACTTTAGTGTTAGGGCGTGGGTCAGGTAAGTGTGTGACAGTGACAGACTTTAGGGTTAGGGCTGGGTTAAGGAAAGTGCATAGATAATGGTGTATGTTAGGTTTAGTGTAGGTTTTGAAAGTGTTTGGTGTGATTGTGTTATGTGTGTGTTTTCGGAACAGAAAATTTTTTCCCTGGAAAAAATTTGCTGTTTTGAAATTTCAATTTGATCTTCCAAGTTCGACCTTATAGTGTTCGACATTTTGGAAGTTTGATTTCATGATATAGACCCATATATATATATATATATATATATATATATATATATATATATATATATATATATATATATATATAATATAAATATATATTTATATATATAATATAAATAAATATATAAATATAAATATATATAATTTATAAATAAATATATAAATATGTCAGCATAGCAAAGCTGACAGATGCCAGTGTATGAATCTCCATTGCAAGGTCCAAAAATGGAATCAGGTGATTGATTTAAGTAATATTTCCCATATGAAAGTGCGATGTTTTGGCACCAGCTGACACCTGATTCGTAAATGTCAACCTACCATCAAGTATTCGACTCAGAATACATTCATATAAGGTATACTCCAAACAATTCTCCCCTTACAAATTAAGAGAGGAAATAAAGTAGCATGTGATGATGAACTGTAAAACTAACCCACATCACCTCTGTCTTTGCATGATTGCGTTTCAGTCAATAAAGTGCTGCCACTGAAGGACAGTATCTAAGTAATCTTCAAGGGTAGTAAAATCTGTTAAAAACACCTGAGAGAATGACAGGTATATGTGGATGTTATCAGCATAACATTCATAAGTGAACACCTGACTACCTTCTATGGCATCCCAAACTGACAAGTATATACACCACAAAAAGTAATAACTATGAGCTGGTGCCCTGATCAATCCTACAAATCGGGGCATGCTTATTGGCAGAATTAACTCCTAAAACCACAGGCTGAGAATGATCCAAGGAGTAATCCAACTGAGTGTGTTGGGTGTAAAGTTATAGCGAGACCAAAGCCACTCAATCTGCATGCCAAGATCAGTAATGTCAAGGCGCTATGTGAAGAAAGATGAGCAAAGCTGAGTACAACTATTGTTTTTCATCATATAAATTCACTAAGACATTATATTATGACAGTGCTGTTGCTTGGAGTAAAATCAGACTGACACAGATCCAGGAAGTCAAGAGATGTTAGATATGAATACATTATGAATAAAAACAGTTTCCTAGTAACCTTGCTTGTAAAAGGAAGCTTACTTACAGAACAGTAGCTGTCTGTATTGCATGAGTCAAGATAATGTTTACTGAGGACTTGAGTAATTCAGTTCTCTTTTAAAATACCTGGACATACATCCATCTACAGAGAAGCTCAACAATGTGGTAAGTAACTCAATTTAAGACATGAGATAAGAGTTTACCAGTCTCATATGCCCATGATCCTACCTGCAATGGAAATAAGATAGAGAAAATACTGTATCTACAATTTCTTCAAGTCAGTATAACTTAAGTTTACCTTGAAATTATCAAAACATTTCACATACAGATAACACAATGCACCATGGAATGCCTGAACTTGGTAACCATGTCCACAAAAATTCCTGAGATGTGTTCATAGTATGAAGGAAAAGAGGTTTTGCAGGTAGAAGGCTTACTGGGCTTTCTGTACTTTACATTAAGCACAGAGTCCCCATCTGAGAAAAAAGAAAAGCACAAAGACACATCCTACCAATCAACAATTTGTTTCCATTTATAACATCAAAATGTAAACCGGGACAACATCAGTTTAAACCCTGAGGCCACATAACATGCAAGTGTGGAATGTACTTTTCCCCGAAGTTGTGATCTCAATTGAGATTATGAGTCTGGTGAATGTTTTACCTGACAGAAAAAAAAAATAAATGTTTCCATTTCTGTTTTTTTTTTTTTTTTCCTTTTTTTGGTCATTTTTTTTATTGTCAGTGTTTTAATTCTACCAGTCTGTTCAGTTGGTGTTTAAATCACTGATATTATGAATGAGACCAAAAAAAGTTAATTCCACAGTGCGCAAACTCCACTTCACCATTTTATACATCTGGTACAAAGTTCAGGATCATTCCTGTTCAATTGACCTACTCCATTTACCAAGTTTAGGGTCAATCTGTCTGCTAAAATATTGGCCAGAATGTTATTATTATTATTCAACAGAAAGATGGGGGCAGAAGCCTTTAGGTGTTTCAGTAAGGGGCTCTGTCTTGGGAACCAGTGTCCGTGAGTCCCATAAAATCAGCCTTAATGTCCTTTAGTAATGTTCCTTTGAAAGCCTTAATGGGTTTATTTGTTGACAGACATCTCACACCACAAGGCTACATCTAATAGTCTGTATCTATATCTGGTGATTCGTCTGTACTGGTATTGCAGGCAGCAGGGATTTTGAGACCCCAGAACTATAATTATAAATGCAGATCATCAGCCATTTCCCAGCCTGATAAACATTTATGCATCCATCTTAGTGAGGCATAGGATTTGTCCCCCACAACATAAAGTTTCAATTTAATGTATAACAGCTGGTATTCAAAACTGCTGGTTGTTTGGTTCCCCATCCAAACAGAACTGCAGATATGGCCCTAAAACATTTTTACAAAATCTCTGATAAAATACTTAATATGTATGCCTTTTTATGCCATTGTGAAACTAGGGTAAAAAGTCAATGATGTAAGTCACTAAGGGGTATCCAAGCTAATGAATGAAAGGTATGTTATGTCAAAAAAAAGATGCAAAATTAAACTGCAAAAATGATCACAAATACAAAACGGTATAACAAACATAAACATAAGCTCAAATCAGCTAACATATCATCTTACTAAAAGACTGGTCATTTTTCTTCCATTTAGTCACACTTGGACACAACAAAAATTACAGTGTCATTTATTTACAGATGTTCCTCTGATGTATTTATCCTTTGATTTTAAAAAGCTTACCTTCAAATTAAAGGAAAATCTCAGAAAGGACTAATTGAGTTTCCTGTTGAATCTCAAACACATGTTGTTAGCAGGTTAACTATCTTATTTCTTGAAGAAACTACAAAACTGTTCTGTGGCTACTGTATTTTCCAAAGCCATGTGCCTAATACTGTTTTCAAAGTGAAATACCCTTTTTAAAAAGTCAAAATCAGTTCACATAGTTCTAGTACTGATAATGGCCAACTACAAAATTCTTAAAATCTGATTGCCATATCACATGTGATATTATTGCCTATATGATCCGTAGATTATTGACTACAAGTACTTTATCTGACCTCAGAGCTGGAAGGAACCATGGATAATTTCAACAAATAAAATTGGAGACTCAAGTAACTTTCACAGCTATAGGCCCACCTACATAACTAATTCATGATTGCCACTCTTTTTTCCTGGAATATAGGCAGTCAAATCAAATACATTCAACCATAGTGCATTGAAAGCGTTACTTTCCCATTCTGAAGTCTCATAACAAAGCAAATACTTGTTCTGAGAAATAAGAAGAGTTCTCCTTTTCTCTAAGTATATGTGGCCTGAAAGACTTCAGGAATCAATGGTATTCTTGTGGATGCTTGGAAGCTAGGAGGAAAAAAGTGATAAAGATCTGTAAGGTTTTGTTTAACAGTATTTTAAAAGGAGGGGAAGAACCCACATACTGGAAGAAAGCTGTGGTGGCTGTAATACCTAAAGATCCAACTTCACATAGGCCCATTTCAATTTTAAATCATGATTATAAAGTCTGTATGTGTATAATAGCTAAAAGAATGGCAAAGGTGTTGACAAAATTGATCTATATGGATCAATGGGGTTTTGTGGATGGGAGGCAAACATTTGATAACATTAACAGAACACAGAATGTAAGAAAATACTGCTCACTGTTGTTGGTGGTTCTTGATGCTGAAAAATCATTCGACAGAATAAGCTGGTATTTTATGAGTGGGGCAATGGAAACAATTGTATACTGTGATACAATAATACTATTAATTAGGAGGATATATAAGGGATTGAAGGCAAAAATTAAAGCAGGAGATTACCTCGCTGATAAGTTGTGTCTGAACAGATGAACCAGGCAGGGGTATACTCCTTGGGTCTGTACTGAATCACCAAATGCTTAGAAAAGCAAGCGCTAATTCATCGACCCCATGTAAGTGAAAGCTTACAATCTCGAACACTCAGAACAGCGATTTTTTTTCCCAGGGGAAACAAAATCACTGTTCTGAGAAACACACACACAACACATGCACACCACAACCTATTTCTAACGTGGGGGCTGTGCCCCCCACACTCCCTGATGTGGCGGGGCTGTGCCTCCCACATACACCCTACTTAATATGCCAACTCCAAGACCGCACTGCAGTAACAAAGAAGGCAAAATACTGAAGGCGGCCAAGTGATTTCTTTCCCAGGGAAAGAATTTGCATATATGCCGCTTCGGTATTTTGCTGTTTTGCGCTATAAAGTTCGATCAAGCCGCATTCAAAAGAATGCTTCTTCGATCAGCTAACAGGGAACCTAATCCTTCCCCTTTGTTATTTGTGCTATATTTAGAGCCATTGGCAAAGAAAATAAGGATCTCAGAAATTCAAGGATAAAATCGGTATAGTAATCGAGAAAATTTGGCTTTCTTCAGATCTATATTATTTTGTACCTGATAAAACCAGAAAAAAAGTACATCTCAGTGTTGTGGAACATTCTGAGGCTGTCTCAAGTATTTTCAGGACATAAAATTAATGAAGACAAAATAAAGCTTGTAGCCGTAAACAATGTACCCACACATGAATTAGTTCAACAATACCCATATTTATGGGGACATGATAAAATGAAGTATTAAGGGGTATAGGGTAAAAGGATTCTGTTATGGTAGCTAAGGGTATGTGGGAAGAGATTAAAGAAAAATAATGCAAAAACTGAGAAAATGGAAGCCCTTGTTTATAGATATAGACAGCAAATTAAAAGCAGTGAAAACATTTTTAGTCCCTTTAGTTTTATGTACAAATCAGGCATATTTTTATTAACCAGAGGAGAAGTTGTGGACAGTAATAATAAAGAGTTGAAGGATTTTGTCTGGAAGAGAAAGAGTGCAATGGCCGAGTAGGATAAGTAGATCCTTCCAATAGTACAAGGTGGTTTAGGATTACCTAATTTGAATGGATATTTTAGAGCTACACAGCCAAGGCTCATATGTATAAAACAAACAGAAAGCAAAAATTAAAAGTGGAAAGGGATGATGATGAAGCAGGGGAAATTCAAGAAATAAGGAGAGAGTGAGATTTTGGATGCATATCCTTAAGGAGAATAGCACCAGCCTTATGGAATATTATAGTCATAAAGTAGCAGAAGGCATTCTAAGAACTAAGCTAACATGAAAATGGGCAACAGGAGATTCTGCCGATAGGGATGACTGCAATTAGGGATACTTAACATAGGCAAGTGGGGACGGGAATTTACTAGAGAAAACTGGCAAAGGAACCAAGGTACTAGGAGTAAATAACAGCAGAGGGAAAGGTAAGAGAATGGGAAAAGGCTAAGAAGACATCTGGACTGCCTTCTCTACCAGCGATTGATATCAGAAAGTAGACAAAGAGAAAGGGAAAGGGGAATCCTAAGAGAAAGATCCAATCTGCTAGGGTTTTTAGAACAGAAACTGCTGTTAAAAAAGGAATAATTCATAGGCCATATAAAATATTGTACTATAACTATAGGAATAAGTCAGAGAAGGTTAGAAAACATTGAGAAGAAAGATTATATAAACAGTTCACAGCAAAATAATGGAAGGCCATATGCATGGCTCCCAAATATGCAATAAAGATTTAGTATTTTTGCTTGGAAGTGTTTGCATAAGTAGTTTTATACCCCAAGCAGATTCCAAAGAACCCTTCCTCAGGTAGCTGGCAAATGGAGTTGTGTTGGGAAAGAAAGAGGTAACTGAGAACATGTTTTTGGAGTGCAGTAAGTTGGCAGACTTTAAAAATCCTCTGCAGAATACTCTGTCAGAAATATTGGTTGAGCAAATGGGTGTAACTAAGGGTATGATGGCAAATGTTGGAAATGTGATGGAGAAGAAAAAGTTAACTAGAAACATATGTTTTGGAAATGTTATAAGTTGGCAGACTTTAAAAAATTCCTACAGAGTACTCTTTCAGAAAAGCTGGATGAAATGGCATATGAGTGCAACTAAGGAAATTATTTTTGAGCTAGGCTACGGGATCTGAATTGCCTAGACACAGTGAGGCCTTGTTAAGTTTAATTCTGGTGGATGCTAAAAAGCAATTATTAGAAAATGGAATTGAAAGAAAACAGGAAATTGGATCTTTACAAAAGGGTAGGAGCAAATTACATAGAAAAACTGGAAATCTTTGGAACAGTACATGTACAATAATGATTTAGAGGAGGACTGAAGTTTAAGGGAAAGCAGGAATTGATAATTTTATGTAATGCTGGATTCATAATATTTGTATAAAACAATACATGTGATGTATAATCTTTGTAACTGTGAACATGTTAACAAAGTGTGTTTTCTTTTATATAAATGCCTCCCACACACCCCTTACTTAAATATGCCAACTCCGTGACTGCACTACAGTAGCAAAGAAGGCAAAATACTGAAGGCAGCCAAGAGATTATTTTCCCAGGGAAAGAATTTGCATCTATGCCACTTCGGTATTTTACCATTTCGCACAATAAAGTTCGATCAAGACGCATTCGAAAGAATGAATCATCGATCAGCTAACAGGGAACCTAATCCTTCCCCTTTGTTATTTGTGCTATATTTAGAGCCATTGGCAAAGAAAATAAGGATCTCAGAAATTCAAGGATAGAATTGGTATAGTAATCAAGAAAATGTGGCTTTCTTCACAACTATATTATTTTGTACCTGATAAAACCAGAAAAAAGTACATCTCAGTGTTGTGGAACATTCTGAGGCTGTCTCAAGTATTTTCAGGACATAGGACATAAAGTTAATGAAGACAAAATAAAGCTTGTAGCGGTAAACTATGTACCCACACATGAATTAGTTCAGCAATACCCATATTTATGGGGACATGATAAAATGAAGTATTAAGGGGTATAGGGTAAAAGGATTCTGTTATGGCAGTTAAGGGTATGTGGGAAGAGATTAAAGAAAAATAATTCAAAAACTGAGAAAATGGAAGCCCTTGTTTATAGATATAGACAGCAAATTAAAAGCAGTGAAAACCTTTTTAATCCCTTTAGTTTTATGTACAAATCAGGCATATTTTTATTAACCAGAGGAGAAGTTATGGACAGTAATAATAAAGAGTTGAAGGATTTTGTCTGGAAGAGAAAGACTGCAAGGGTCAAGTAGGATAAGTAGATCCTTCCAATAGTACAAGGTGGTTTAGGATTACCTAATTTGAATGGATATTTTAGAGCTACATAGCTAAGGCTCATATGTATAAAACAAGCAGAAAGCATTAATTAAAAGTGGAAAGGGATGATGATGATGAAGCAGGGGAAATTCAATAAATAAGGAGAGATTGGGATTTTGGATGTATATCCTTAAGGAGAATAGCACCAACCTTATAGAATATTATAGTCATAAAGTAGCAGAAAGTATTCTAAGAACTAAGCTAACATGAAAATGGACAACAGGAGATTCTGCTGATAGGGATGACTGCAATTAGGGATACTTAACATAGGCAAGTGGGGACGGGAATTTACTAGAGAAAACTGGCAAAGGAACCAAGGTACTAGGAATAAATAACAGCAGAGGGAAAGGTAAGAGAATGGGAAAATGCTAAGAAGACATCTGGACTGCCTTCTCTTCCAGGGATTGATATCAGAAAGTAGACAAAGAGAAAGGGAAAGGGGAATCCTAAGAGAAAGATCCAATCTGCTAGGGTTTTTAGAACAGAAACCGCTGTTAAAAATGAATAATTAATAGGTCATATAAAATATTGTACTATAGCTATAAGAATCAGTCAGAGAACGTTAGTAAACATTGAGAAGAAAGATTATATAAACAGTTCACAACAAAATAATGGAAGGCCATATGCATGGCTCCCAAATATGCAATAAAGTCTGGAAGATTTAGTATTTTTGCTTGGAAGTGTTTGCATAAGTAGTTTTATACCCCAAGCAGATTCCAAAGAACCCTTCCTCAGGTAGATGGCAAATGTTGGAGTTGTGTTGGGAAAGAAAGAGGTAACTGAGAACATGTTTTGGGAGTGCAGTAAGTTGGCAGACTTTAAAAATTCTCTGCAGAATACTCTGTCAGAAATATTGGTTGAGCAAATGGGTGTAACTAAGGGAATGATGGCAAATGTTGGAGTTGTGATGGAGAAGAAAAAGGTAACTAGAAACATATGTTTTGGAAATGTAATAAATTGGCAGACTTTAAAAATTTCCTACAGAGTACTCTGTCAGAAAAGCTGGATGAAATGACAAATAAGTGTAACTAAGTAATGATTTTTGAGCTAGGCTACGGGATCTGAATTGCCTAGACACAGTGAGGCCTTGTTAAGTTTAATTCTGGTGGATGCTAAAAAGCAATTACTAGAAAATGGAATTGAAAGAAAACAAGAAATGGGATCTTTACAAAAGGGTAGGAGCAAATTACATAGAAAAACTGGAAATCGTTGGAAGAGTACATGAACAATAATGATTTAGAGGAGGACTGAAGTTTAAGGGAAGGCAGGAATTGCTAATTTTATGTAATGCTGGATTCATAATATTTGTATAAAACAATACATGTGATGTATAATCTTTGTAACTGTGAACATGTTAACAAGGTGTGTTTTCTTTTATATAAATGTGTGTTAACCTCTGCCTTAAGTGATAATTCAGTAAAGGTGTTTACTATATTATTACCTATCTTTATACAGTCCTAATTTGACCATCTACTGAGTATATATTATACAATGATAGAGGCCCCAGAGATTCTTAATAATGAAAGTCCCTGAGCTATCAGGAAATGCTAGAAGCATTATATTGTTACTTTGTTTCTTACAGGCTCTTGTGTGGTGATTTATGCCTTGCATTTTGCCTTCTGTAGCATCTTTCTTAATCTCCTGCATCTTTGCAAGGCAAATAACTGCACTGATATCACAGATAGCTCCACTAACACCAGAATAAAATATGCTGGTGCCACAAATGTTTTACCTATCTCATACCCAGGCCCTGGTACAGATTTCCTCTGCAAGTTAAATAAAGTGACACCCTCGTATCCTTCAAATGAAATTGGGATGATTGGATGGGTATCTATAAATTTACTTTGAGAATTAATTGGATGGGTATCTATAAATTTAGTTTGAGACTGAACTGGATGGGTATCTATAAATTTACTTTGAGATTGAATTGGATGGGTATCTATAAATTTACTTTGAGACTGACCTTCTTTGCTTTTCTTGAGAATAGGAAGTACAGCATGAAGGTATGGCCTTATGAATCACTTTCCTTGTATTCCCTATGATCCTATGAGCCAAGATCTGCTTAAGATATTTTGATCCCTAATTTGTATATTCAATGTGAAATGTTTCTATTTGTTAGGACAGCTCTTAATCCACAGGCTACATTATTTGAAAATATTGTACATAAAAAATTAGCTACCCAGATACCTATGGACCACTAATGGGCACAAAGTATTGATTATGCTATACCCTTTGTACTAAGAAGGAAGTAGGTGTACATCAGCCTAGAGTCGCTGTCACATAGACCAACAGATTTCTCAGTCCAGCCACTTAGATTATTTTCTGAAGTGCTTTTTTTATAAATCTAACTTAAACTCTCAGTTGAATCCAGTATTATGATTTTAGTCACAAATGCATTTTAGCACACACATATGTGTAGGTCTACACACACACACACACACACACACACACACACACATATATATATATATATATATATATATATATATATATATATATATATATATATATATATATATATATATATATATATATATATATATAGTTTCCTTTCACATGGTCAACATTTCAGAAAGTCGACATCCATAATGGCCGAAACTATATGATCAACATTTAAAATGTCAACCATGTGGAACTGGCAGTTCCATACAGTGCAGAATGTAAAGATTTCCATCTTCCGCATTGTAGTGTGATCTCAGAGTTGGTATATTTAAGTTCCGGGGGTGGGGGGCACAGGGTGGCATAGATTCCTGCTAGCAGCGTGAAGGTACGTTTTTTTTATAGGTTCATAGGTTCATAGGTTCATACTAGGCTATCTGCCCTAGGGCATTTATAAGCCTAGCCAGAGTGTGTTTGGCTTTCGCCACCCATTTTAAATGAATTTTGCTATGCCATTTTTCGAGGTTAGTATACTGTGCCTCTGTCTAACAGTGACACAGAAGTGATATCCTGGGTAAACCTATGACCTCCCATCCACTCATCAAGATTCCTCTTGAAGAGAGTCAATGAGGGACTCTGCCTAACCCGGACTGGGATTTTATTCCAGAGTGAAGGGAGCCTCTGGGTTATGAATCTGTCCCTCCAGCATGTCCTATTTATTTCAGTGCTGAGGTTCAAGTCTCTCGGGACGAGCGCGTAGCTCGATGGGATTTGGATTTTCTGAGGTGCAGCATGTCCATTAATTCTGGGTTGGACATGGCTTTATATGTCAGGCACAGATCGCCTCTGGGCAGGCGGTATGCCACTGAGTAGAGCTGGAGTTTCTTTAACCGGGCAGCATATGGCATCTGTTTGAGCCCTTTGATCCTCTTGGTGAGGTACTTTTGGGGTCTTTCCAGTTGCTGCAGGTGTCTGGTAAGGTACATCCCAAAAGGGGCATTGTACTCAATTATGGACCTGATGAGGGCTGAGTAAAGAGGCACGATGACCTCCCCTGATCTAGATGTGAATCCCTTCATGATTAGGTGGGCTATATAAAATGTTTTTCTAACCACTTTGGCCACGTGGTTTTCAAATGAGAGATTGCTATCAACTTGGGTCCCCAGGTCCCTAATTACTTCTTCCGTACTTAATGGATTACCACCTATGTGGTAATTTGTGGGCACTTTGCTTTTGCCAAAGGGAATGACTATACACTTTTTGGCGTTTAGCTTGAGGCCTTGGCTCTGGCACCAGTTGTCTGTTTCTATGAGGCCCTTTTGTAGGATGCTTGTGTCAGCTGGAGAGTCGATTATGGCGCCTAGTTTGCAGTCATCTGTGAACTTGGTCAGCCACAGTCCTTCCGTGTTGGTCTGTACCTCCGAGAAATATATACCAAACAAGAAAGATCCCAGGACTGAGCCTTGTGGGATGCCACTTGTAACTGGTTTGGAGTCTGACATGGCTCCAGCAATTCTAACCATGTGTGTTCTGTCCTTGAGCCAGTTTGCAACCCATCTAGTGACATAGGGGTTTATATTTAAGCTGGTGAGCTTATCTATAATGCCCGAGTGGGGTATTGTATCGAAGGCTTTTGTGAGGTCCAGGTAGGCTGTGTGGACCACCTTCCCCTCGTCAATGGCCTTGGTGACTGTTTCAAAGAAATCGACCAGGTTTAAGAGGCAGGATCTGCCCTTAACAAAGCCGAACTGGGTAGGATCCAGTGTCTGTAGGTCCCCAATATATTTATTTATGAGGTCCATGATGATCCTTTCCATAGCTTTGCAGACCAAGCTAGTCAGGCTTATGGGGCGATAGTTTCCAGGATCCGTTGAGGCACCACCTTTGTGAAGAGGGACCACTGTTGCTGTACGCCACTCTATGGGTACATATCCTGTAGTAAGGCTGAGATTGAACAGTAGTTTTATGTTTGGGTTTAGCTCTTCTTGGAGTTCATGTAGGATGCAGCCCGGGACACCGTCTGGTCCCATTGATGCTGTGTTTTTTGCTTTGGAGAGGGCGGCTCTTACCTGAGCATCTGAGATGTCACGGGGGCAGCACTCTGCTGGGATAGATATTTGCCCTTTTGGTGGGGGGGAGGAGAAGTTTGCACTGAACCTGTCAGCTAGGATGTTGGCAATGTCTGTGGGTTCGGTGTATTTTTTGTCATTTTGGACTAATTCTGAGCATATCTGGGAATTCCCACCCAGGTTTCTAACATAACTAAAGAAAGTTTTGTGATTATCCTTAGTGTCCTGTGCAATTTTTCTTTCGAAGCTGGGCTTAGACGATTTTATGAGTGCCCATAGTTTTTTGCTAATACTGATCAGAGATGCCTTCCCTTTTTGGGATTTTGCTCTATCATGTAGTAGCTTCCTCCTTCTATTGTATAGTTTGTTTATGGCTGGGGTCCACCAGACAGGACGCCTGCCTTTGGAGGATTGGGTCTTGGTTTTATTTGGGATTGCATGATCCATGCATTCCTGAAGGTGTTCATAGAATGCATTTATAAAGGATTCTGCGGTCTGGGCCGTATTTTCCACAGGCCCTGGGGCTTTGAAAGATTCCACCTCATTTTTGAGGAGTGTGAAATTTGCTTTAGAGAAGTTTTTCACTGTGGTTTTCTGGGCAGGGGTTGGGGTCGGGATGTGAATATCCAGTGAGATTAGTTTATGGTCTGATCTTACCAGTGAGGGATACACTTCTGGTCTGGAGCATAGAGCCCCCATGTTGGTGGTGATCAGGTCCACTGTGTTTTCCCCTCTTGTGGGAGTGGTAACAAGTTGTTCCATAGCATTTGAGTTTATAAATTCTAGGAACCTTTGGGCTAGGGTGTTGGAGCTAGAGTAATGCTCCCTGTCTATGTTTGGGTAGTTGAAGTCGCCCAATATAATGATGTTTGGAGAGACCTTCATATTTTCCAGTGTTCTCAGGAAGGCTGAGTGGGGTTCCTGGGTTTGGGAGGGTGGTCTGTAGCAGGCTATAAACTGGAAGGCAGTTTTACCCACTGTTAGTTGCACATGGATAGTCTCTGATGCTTTGTGCTGTGCTACCAACCTGGAAGTGTTGGTATCTTTGACGAATATTGATACTCCTCCTCCTTTTGTGGTTCGGTCCAAGTTTTGGGGCCGTAAAGCATGGTATGAGGTATAACCTGGTAGTGCTGGGGTGCTCTCGGGAGCCTTGAGCCAGGTTTCTGTTACTGCACAGATATCGATGTTCTCCATGCTAAGGAGAGTTTTGAGTGCTTTTTATTTTTACTTCTGTGGTCGGCATTTCAAATGTCAATCATATGGTCTCAGCTATATGAATGTTGACAATCTAAAATGTCAACCATATGAAGTAGATCCATATATATATATATATATATATATATATATATATTATATATATATATATATATATATATATATATATAGATACATATACACACACACACACACACACACACACACACACACACACACACACACACACACACACACACACACACACATATATAGTATTGTTAATACTGATCAG
The DNA here is from genome assembly GCF_019279795.1 of Protopterus annectens. Lineage (NCBI taxonomy): Eukaryota > Metazoa > Chordata > Ceratodontiformes > Protopteridae > Protopterus > Protopterus annectens. The sequence goes on along the minus strand of NC_056735.1, from coordinate 229,287,642 downwards.
AGATGCCTTCCCTTTTTTTATATATATATATATATATATATATATATATATATATATTCATGCTCTATATCGGGATATTGTTAACTTAAATATGCAAGTGTTCACACTTGGATAAAATATGATAATTTGGGGAAATTAAATATTGCCTGTGATACACCTTCTAAAACTATTTTATTATACTGAATATCTTCATGTTGAATTTGATCTAGGGAGGTTAATTCAGTCATTATCATTTTTTTTTTGGATTTGCACTGAAATTTCTGAATTATTTCTTCAATTTTATTGTCAGCGTCTGTTTTGCTGAATTTAACAAAATGCATTATACATCACTTTAATTTCTTTATGCTGTAAAGACAGCTGCTTGATTACTTCACTGCTAATCTTAACTACTTTCAAAAGAAAATGCAAGTCAAACAGACAGTAGAAAAATAACCAGAAAACAACAGATTATGTAAATGTCATAGCATATCTAGGAGATCTTTTTAATATAATCTACAATAAATGTCACATAACTTCACATAATTCAGTATTTACAATTTCAAGTTAAAAACGAAAACAGATAGAAAATGGCAGCTCTGATAACTGCATTTTAGAAGATCAACCAGCTATCCAGAAGAGTTCCCAGCTAAGCAGTCAGGATGGTTTGCAATAGTGCCTATTAAAGCTCTAACCAAAAATGAGGATAGCAAAGAGCTTAAAGTGTGAAGTTTCACATAGAAGGATCCATCCATTTCCATGTTATAGTTATGATGCTAAATTCTGAGTAGTGGTACCTACAGAAATTATTTCATTTTCTCTAATTATGTACCAGTTATCAAAATGTATTACTGTCATCTCCCACATTTAAATACTTCTAAAATTACTTTAATTGCTCTGTTTAAAGGTCATTCATTACAACAAAAATATGAAATTGTTGCTGCTTTTATTATCCAACTTCTTCTGCCTTTATTCTTATCTCATAGGAAAAAAGGTCTCATTCTTACAATCTCAATTTTGGCATGTCTCTGGTTAGGCAATATTTCACATTTGGTCATGCATAACATATGATTTATCCATGGCCAGTGTGGTTTAATCATTGTGTGGTGAATTCTAAGTGATTAAACATGGCCACCCAAGGGTAAATTCTACACTTCAGAGTACAACATAAATGGTTGCTGCTTTTGTTATCAAATTGATTTTGTCTTTATTCTTATCTCATAACAAAAAAGGACTCGTTACTGTCTCAAATTCTGACACACATTTTCTTAAGCAATAACTTTTTTTGAGGGGGTGCTGTTAAAACACTGGGTTTGTGGGCTTCTGTTAGTGAGTGCAACTTGTTTACTGCAATCTTGTAAACTACTTCTCCAGTGGACATTTTTGCAATTGTCCCTGTGTACCTACTGCCACATTATTGTTTTGTAGTAATTAAAATAAGTGATACATTAATACACTAACTAGGGATTTCATAATTTCATATTTCAGAGAATGGAAATTACAGCCATGTAAGTAAACTTATCATTAACAGTAGATGTTCGAATGACCACTACTACAGTAGCCTTAGCTATATGGACGGGGGATTTATATCCTGCAAAGGACAGAACAGCCGGCCAGCTTCCAAAGCTTCAGGGCACCCTCCAGGCACCCAAACTATCTGGCAGCTTGAGCTCAGCTGACTAAAAAACAAGTTTGGGCACCAAACCCTTCAAAGTCTTTATCCCAACAGAGAGTAGGAGGCTGGACTCTGAAAGGACAGTGTTATGAACAACAAAAAATAAATGTCCACACCCAGGAATAAAAAACACACCAAAAACAAAGGGGATTGAGGTTTACCTGCACAACTGTACTATGTTCATCATATTGATCACACTGCAGTAGTCATAGCTATATGGGCAGGTTACCTTAGCTTCCTACATTTGGGAGCGTGGAAGGAGAAGAGTCCAACAGCCCCTGGAGATAGGTCCTAGCAAAGCTTAACCTGGACCTAGAGAAGGAACCAAGCTTAAAGTGCTTTGTAAACGTATGTGCAGTGGACCAAGTAGCAGCTTCTAGAAAACTACTTGAATCCAACCCTTTCCAAAAAGCCATAGATGAAGCCAAGGCCCTGGTAGGATGGGTCTTGACCATGCCTGGAATAGTTTTGTTATGGTGAGAATAATAACAGATAAGAACCTTAGACATTTGGAAATAGTCTTTTCTTGACACAGGTTGTCTTTTCTTCTTACCTTCACAAGAAATGAGCAACTGATCCAATGATCTGAAAGCTTTAGTTTTGTCTAGATGGTACCTAAGCTGTCTGTGGACATCCAAGGTATGGAGTATCCTTTCTCCCTCATTTTTGGATTCAGGACAGAGAATGGTAAGATATATAGATTGGCTTAAAGTAAACTTAGGTACCACTTTACACTTAAAAGAAGGATTATTTCTCAAAACAATATGTACCTATAGAAAATCAGATAGGGGGTGACTCACCATAAGAGCTTACACTTCTGATAACCTTCTTGCAGAGGCCAGAGCAATCAGTTGTTTTCCATGTTAAGAACCTCAAAATCAGCCAGGTTAGCTGCTTCAAATGCAGCAAGTGTTAGCTTTTCTAATGCAAAATTATAACCATTGGTTTACTTAGAGACCTCTTGTGCAAAACATTTTAACCTAAGACTGCATTGAAAGAAGAGGATCCATGGGCAGACATGCTGTAATGGCCAATAAGTGAACCTTAATAGAGGAATAGGAAAGGCCATAGAATAGCAACTCACACAAATATTGTAAAACCAGAGAACAACTAGCTCTGAGATAATGCTGGTTATATTGTTGGCATCAATTAGAAACCTTTTCCATTTGACAATATGTGATTTGCTAGTAGCTGGCTTTTTTGCCTCCTTTACTATCTGCTGCATAACCTCAGTAAAAAGTTGCCTAAAAGGAAGATCGTCTTATCCAGGAAGTCAGCTGATTGATGTTTTGGTGTATCAAACACTTCTATTCTTGTGTGAGTAGATTCATTATGTGAAGAAGCTTGTTGAAATTGCATCTGGCCATTTCCAAAAGAAGGGAGAACCACACCTGCCTGAGCCAGCAGGGAGTCATGACAATGGTCTTGGGGAACTATTTCTGAATCTTCAGACATTCTCTTGGATATTAGTGGAAAGGGTGGAAAAGTATACAGGAAACATTCCTGTCCAAGGAAAAGAAAAAGCATATATTTTCCAGGCCTGCTTGAATGGAGTCCTGGAACAGAATCTTGCCCATTGATTGTTCAGAGAGGAGGCAAAGTAGTCTACTTGAAGAGCTCTCCACAGATGGATCAAATATTGGAAGACCATCTGATCTAGTGTCCATTCATGAGGGTCTGCCATGGTCTTTCTCCGCTTGTCAGCCACAAAGTTTTGCTTAGGCAGAATGTAGGATGCCTGAAGAATAAGATTGTGCTGTAATGTATATCCCAAGCAATGGATAGTCTGCAAAGGACGCACAACCTGGTTCCACTATTCTTGTTGATACACCACAGGACTGCGTTATTGTCTGTAACAACATTTAGAGGTTCTGGGGACCAAACATTATTCAAAGAGTTGTGTGCCTTGATCAGGGTAGACATACCTTTGAGATTTATGTGCTTGCATCTATCCTTGGTGTCCCAAACACTATGAACTTTTATCCCTCCTGAAACTGCTCCTCAAACAAACTCTGAGGCATCTGTGGTGACTGACTGCTTTGGAACAGGGACAGAGAAGGGGAGACCTGGGTTTAATGCTATCTGTTGTCTTCACCAAATTATTTTTCTTCTGACAAACCCCAGCACTGGGATTTGGAAAGACAAACAGTGTTGATGCTGGGACCAAAAAGACTTCAGATACCACTGTATCTTTCTCGTCTGGAGTCTTGCCAGGGCTTTTATGAGAATCATAGAAACCAGGAGACCCAAAATCCTGAAGTATTCCCTCACAGTGACCAAAGTTTCAGCGGAAAACCATGGAAATAGATCCAGATATAGATCAACTCATAGTATTTTCTGAGTGACTAAGAAACCTCAGTGTTTTACCACTGAAAACACTGGCATATTCTAGCAATAGACACATAGAAAGAGAAAACTCCTCAAGGAGAATAAAAAAATTGAACTCTCTTCTGAGTCTGAATTGGGAAAATGGGGAGAGAACCCTGTATCTGTCTATTCATCTTCCTTTTCAGATACAGAATCTTTAATCTCTTCAGGAAAACAGGAATCCCTCTTTCTTTTATCAGAAACTGCAATCCCTCTTTCTTTTATCAGAAACTGCTTACAGGAAGTATAACTAACTTGAATTAATCCCTGAGCCAGACCCAGTAAATTACTCCTCTCTAATGAAATTTGAGGATGACTGGACACATGCTGAGCTTTCTGCTTCTTTTAGACAGGAAAAATGGGGCCAATCATGTTACTAGTGGCAGCAGCAGCTTCCCCAGGGATGGGCACAGAATTCTGACACAACAGGAAAGCCTTCCCTGTTCCCGCTCCCAGGACCAACAAGACTGGCTCTCCCTTGTAGACTGAAGAAACCCCAAAAGCTGCAGAGGATGTAACTAACCCCTGATCCATAGTGGTCGTAGGTGCTACACTTGAGGGAGCTGGGGTAAAAGATGGGTGGTCTGAGGTACAATAAATGGCCGTGCAGAGTCACACACCTATGGCTAAAGCAAACTGCTTACATGCTTTGGTGGTAAAGGCTGTTTGCTTGATTTTTTCTTTTTGTGACTAAAAGAAAGACTGACCATGGGACCAGTAGTTTGTTCCATGGTCAAGCTGAAAATGGTGCCTCTTTCCCAGGGAAGATAAGCTGCTGATGTCTGTAAAAACTGCAAGTCATTAAAAGTCATTTTTCACTGAAAAACACAGTTAAAAGCACATTATACAATGACCTCCCCATTAATATTCCAAAATGTGCACGCTGATTGGTCAGCGTGCACGTTGTAAATCAGACTTGTACTTATGGGAAAAGGTCCAGTCGCCCGGACTTTTTCCATTAGTATAAGTCTTTTTTTACAGCAACGGAGAACGCAAGATCCCCATTGTTTTTTAGACACCGTCTCACTATGTTAAAGGAGTTTAACATAGCAAGACAGCTTTAAAAAAAGTAACAGAGATCTTCCTTTCTCTGTTGCTTTTTTAAAAGCTGTCTCACTATGTTAAACTCCTTTAACATAGTAAGACACTTTGTAAAAAGCAACAGAGATCTTGCTTTCTCCATTGCTTCCACCCACAGCTCTGATGTACTGCGTAAACATATGCATGCGCAGTACATCAGAACTGCCGCAGAATACCAGACAGCTGCGGAAGGGCAGCAAGAAGGCATTATACAATGCCATTATTTAAGAAAAATAAGTATTTTTTTCTTAAATAATGTCATTGTATAATAGCAATAACCCACTTCTATGTGTGGGTAATGCTGGATTTACCCACGGTTGTCTTTGTTTGGCCACTCGGGCTTCACCGTTATGACAAAACCACACCAACCGTGGGTAAATCCAGAATTACCCACACCCAGGTGTGGGTTATTGCTTAATTAAAACACTTTGTCAAGTACAACTTCTACACAGAAAAAATGATTTTCAATTAATTTACACAACTTTTACACTGACAGGAAAAAAAAAGAGAGCTCCGTTTAAAAATATGAAACAGTCTCATGACAGTCCATTAAAACACAAAGCTCCTAGTGTTAAAATAACTTTTTTTGAAGAGGATAGTGATAAAAAGAAAACGATATTTAGAAACTTGAAGTTTTTTTCCCCAAAGGGAACTTAACTGCCCAGCAAAGGAACAGCACCAAGCCAACCATCAATCCCTTGAAGCCTTAGAGAAGCATATTCTTCTGCGGCAATAAAGGTCTGAAGGGCTTGGTGCCCAAACTTGTCTTTTTGTCAGCTCAGCTCAAGCTGCCTGACAGTTTGGATGCATGGAAGGTGCCCTGAAGCTTTGGAAGCCAACTGGCTGTTATATCATTGGCATGACATAAGCCCCCATATAACTAAGGCTACTGCAGCAGTGCTCAGTATGATAACACCCTAAATGACAGTCAGAATACACTGATGAAATATACTTCAATAACATTTCCAGGAAAACAGAATGTATCAAGCTATAGTGCATTAAGCAAGCTGGAACTACCCCAGCTGTATTGCCAAGGCCTTGCAGTTTTCAGTGAACATGATCAAGTACCACAATCCCTGTCAGAGAAAGAGATGGGCTGAAGCCTGGAAGAAAAAGATGATTTAACCCTTAAACAGTGAAGTGAAGTGAATAGGATATAACCACAATCAGAAACGAAGCACTAGATTCATTAGCCAGGAGGAGCTTGGTGGACAAGAGTTCTTCAAAGTCTAAAGAAGAACTTGTAAAAGAGCAGCATAAATTGTAAAAGTAGAAGCAAAGTTTAAATACCTCAGAGGAATGTCCATAAATGCAAATCATTGTAATTTTTGTTTCACCCAAATGAGTAGAAAGCCAAGCATCAATACAGCCTCAACCCCTAAAAATCTCTTAACTAAAGTTATTGGTTTATCTCAGCAAGCACTGTTGTGGTCAGTGAAGCCACAACTACTGGCCATAAGCTATCACAGATTTCTGATAGTAAGCTTCTAAATGACTTAGACAGGAAGGATTTAGTTCAAAAATAAGAAAAGTGTAGAATATTTAATGAAGGCATTCTAAGATTATGATAGGTGTTGAACTGCCTGTCTCCATCTTTACTAAAAAAACAGCGGCAAACCAGTCTACAAACAAACGCATTGGTTTCATAGGTTCATAGGAGGTTACTAGGCTAGTGATCCTAGAGCCCTTACAAGCCTAGCCATGTTAATCCTGAGTTGTTCTAATTTTCCTTGGTTAGATCTGTTAGATTTTATGAATATTAGTCTGAAATTAATTATGTTTTAAATATGCTGAAAGAAAAGGCTTGCTTAAATGCAGAAACAGAGTTTAGTAATATGTGATCAGCAGTCATACTAAATGACCATGGCTTGGAAAAGGAATCTGCTGAATCGACATTTTTCCCTTACAGACTCAGAAACAGGATGTATGCAAGAGCAAAAATGCAAAATCTGCTTTTAAAGAACACTGACATGCTTTTCTGCATATAAAAAAATGGACACAATATGTTTCCTAAAATAACAGGATGGACACAATATGTTTCCTAAAACAACAGGATATGTTTATGACACTGTGACAATGTGTTTTCTCAAAAATATGTTTTTCTGCATGGAAAACAGGATATACAAAGATCCAAATAAAATACAGGAGGTTCACATTGTCAGAAAAGTTGATCTCTGACAATGTGTTTTCTCAAAAATATGTTTTTCTGCATAAAAAACAGGATATGCTTATCAGCATTGGCACAAGAACAGATGTTTTTATACACAGATCCAAATAGAATACAGAACAATGTGTTTCCTCAAAAATATGTTTTTCTACATGGACATCAGGACACTGTTACAGGATATTCACACTGTCAGAAAAGCTGGTCTCTTACAAGACATTGTTAAACAAGGAAGCTTAGTATTGTTTCTACAGGACTAAAACTGTATATAAAGAGCTGTATAAATCCAGTTATGTTAGAGGTATGGTAGGGACACAAGTCCTAAGGTAAATGTTATATCTCTCACATCATCTGTACTATATGAGAAGTAAAGTTGGAACAGTACTTTTAAGCTACAACGTGGTTCCGTTTGGTTTATTATAAAAAGTTATTTGTTACTGCTCTCTAAAGTTGATGCTGCAAAGTATACTCTCTCATCAGTGTATATTCTGCAAGTTTCTGTATGCAACAGACTGTGAATGCAAATATAACCAGACTTTGAATTTTAGCAGAATTCAGCCAGCAAGACTGAGTGTCTTAAGAACACTTCAAATCCATCACACCAAGCAGTAAGCAGCTCCATGTAATTTTTTCAAGATCGACATAATTTGCAGAGAGAGTCTGTGATCAACCCTGACTACCCCATCCATGAGGGACATGGGTGCCACCTGCAGGGTGAATTTGCTATCTCTCACCCATTTGTCTAGGTTGTGCTTGAATAGGGTCAGTGAGGACCTCTACTTCACATGAACTGGAAGTTTATGCCAGAGGAGCGGATGTCTCTGGGAGATATATCTGTCTCTCCAGCATGTTTATGTCACAGACTAGATTAAGATCCCTAGCAAGTTACTCTTGTGCCATTTAACTTGTGGATGTGCAACATTTTCATCAGGACAGGATTGGAGACTGCCCTGTAGGCCAAGCACAAACCACCTCTCAGCAGCCTATAAGATACAGAGTACAGTGACAGGACTTTCAGTCTATCCACATAGGTCATGATTTAGAGGCCCTGTATTTTTTTTGTGAGAAACCTCTGTGGTCTCTCCAGCTGCTGCTGCAGGTGTCTAGTGAGTTATATGAAAAAGGGAGGGTCAAGTACAGTGGAGTTATAACATCCTTAGATCTAGATGCAATGCCCTTACTTATGAGATGTGCAACGTATGGGGCTTCCCTTACCGCTGTGTAAACTTGGTGGTCAAAGATCAGATTGCTATCAGCCTGTGTTCCCAGATCTCACAACACTGGGTTTAAACTTAGGGAGGTGCTGCCAATATTGTAATTAGCAGGAAATTCCGCTTTGCCAAAGGGGTTAATAAGGCACTTTTTTGCATTTAGTTTTAGACCGTGGCTTTGCACCGATCATTTGTCTGTGTTATCCACTCCTGTAGTATGTTAACATCACTGTGGGGCTTAATGATTGCACCCAATTTGCAATCATCAGTGAACCTGGTAAGCCAAAGGCCATCTACTTTAGCCTGCACTTCCGAGAACTAGATTTTAAACAGTAAAGGGTCCAGCACAGATCCTTGTGGTACACCACTGGTGATGGATCCACTGGTAGAGGTGGAGTCACCAACTTTGACAGTATGTGTTCTATCTGTGCGCCAATTGGCTACCCATCTAATGATGTTAGAGTTGATCCCCATCTGGGAAAGTTTCTCAATGATATCTGAGGGGGGGGATTGTGTCAAAAGCATTGGCTAGGTCAAGATAGGCAATATTTATTTATTTAACATTTGTTTACCGAGAAAGTCTGATGCACCTTCATCCACGGCTTTGGTGACTTCCTGAATGAAGTCTACTAGGTTGAATAAGCATGATCTACCCTTAACAAAACCAAATGGGGTTGGGTGTAGAGTTTGAAGGTTGCCTATGTCCTTGTTGATAAGGTCCAGCAGATGAGACTGGCTGGACTTATCGGTCTAGAGTTCTCAGGGTTGGGCCCCCTTTGTGCAAAGGGATTACTGTTGCAGTTCTCCACTCTGCTGGAACTAAGCCATTTCCCAGGCTGTGGTTAAAGAGAACACCAGGTGTGGCCATTAGGTCCTGTTTTAAATTGCTTAGTAAGCAATCTGGGATGTTATCTGGTCCCAGTGAGGTTGTGTTTTTGGCCTTGGAGAGTGCAGATATGACCTGATCCGTAGAGATACTACGCACAGGACTAGTTTCCAGTATGCTTTGGGATATGGCTACTGGGGACAGGGTGGTGAAATTTGCACCAAATCTGTCAGTTAGCAGGTTGGCAATTTCCTCCCATATAGTATTAGTGGTGCCATCCACTACCAGTTCAGCAGATAGCTGGGCACTCCCTTTTATATTGCGGATGTAGTTAAAGAAACCTTATGATTATCCTTGGATAGGGATGTTATTTTAGCTTTGCAGTTTGCTTTAGGGGGCTTTACAAGATTTCTGATTTGCTTGATCAAGCTATGGATGGAATTCTTTCTCTGCTGAGTTAGTTCACTCTTGTTCTTAGATGTCAGTTTCGCCCTCTTGTTATATAACCTGTTTATACTTGAGATCCACCAGGGTGGCTTGTTTTTCTTGTAGGACCTGGTTTTGATCTAGTCAAGTACAGCCGAGTCTATATAGTTGTTTAAGTGTTTATACAGAGCATTTGCATACACCTCTGCATAGGAGTCATTGTTGTTTGTGATTGTGGGGGCTATAAAACTTTTTGTACCATTGCTTAGTAGGCTGTAGTTTGCTGTGGAGGTGTCAGTTCCAATAGTTACTTCGAACGAGACTGATTTATGGTCTGACCTTACATGAGAGGGCATCACACAGGGGGGAGTGCAGTGACCCCCTCCCTATGTTGGTGAGTACTATGTTTAGGACATTTGAGCCCCTTGTGGGGGTGCAGACTACCTATTCCAGAGAATCTGTGTTATCAAAGTCCAGGAACCTCTGGACAAGCATATTTGTGCTTATGTCCATCTCCCAGTTGAGGGAGGGATAGTTGAAATCTCCCATGACTAAGGTGTTGGGCTGTATGGCGAGTGATTCCGGTAAGTCCAGATAGGTGGATTGGTTTTCTTGGTTCATGGTGGGGGACCTATAGCTAGCAATGATGTGGTAGGGTAAGTTGCCTATAGTTAACTGGACATGGAGTAGTTTGAGAGAGTCATACTGTTTGACCAGTCTTGAGATGTACTTGGCCTTAATGAAGATGGATACACCTCCACATTCGGTTCTTTCACTATCATTCTGAGGTCCGAATCTGTGGAAGGCATTGCAGTCTTGTATGGCTGGGGTGCACTCTGTGGCCTTGAACCATATCTTAGTGATTGCACAGTTGTCAGCATCTTCCAAGGTGAGGACTGCTTCCAGGGAGTGTAACTTCCCATTTAGACTCCTAGCATTAATCAGTAACACCATTAGTTTGTCTCAAGTGGATTCTGTTACATCGCAAATGTTGTTGTTCTGACATTGTTTAAAAAAGGCAAATATGGAGGGGGAGGCAAGCACCTTTGCCAGTTTCCAAAAGCCTAGAGGAGACAGGTGCAGACCATCTCTGACAAAGTAGCATAATATGTCGACCATGTCTTCCAGGCTGACAGATACTGGATCCCCCTAGACCGACACCAGAAGTTAAGCTAATTGTTGAAGTTGATCATTTTTTGCTTATATTGTAGCATCGTCCTAGGTGAAGATAGAATACTGCTTAGGGCTAAGGTCATACCTGCCTGGGACACGTAATCTAGAGTTTAGTCATGTCTCTTCATATAGTCCAGAGAGGTACATCTCAAGCCATTCACCCCAACATAGATCATGACAGAGTTATAATGGTACTTGTTGTTGCATTACTTGAGTGCATGCATGATTTAATGGATCCTAGCACCTGACAGGCAGCTGACTGTGACCTTCTCTTTGTCCAGCCTGGAGAAGGGGACATCTCTGTGTCTCACTATGGAGCTGCCTTTGACTAAGACATTAGGTTTTGAGGTGTTTTTCCTTAGGGATTTATTTGATGAGACACTGGTGTATGTGTTATTTTGTGTAGTGGTTACTATTTGCATAGCAGTGTGTGTAGGGCTCTAGTGAGTACCTCTGCATATGTAGTTTATGTGTTGTGATCTTATTTTGTGTGAGAAGTGAAGTGTGTGTGCTGACAACCTGTTTGATGTCTGGTTTGTTGTTACATGAGAGAATTGGCTCCAGTTTCATAGTATAATTACATTTCTCACATAGAGTAATTGTTTATTTTAGGAGTAAGTGGTTGTCACTATACATGAAGCAATAACTACAATGCCTCAGGATGTCCGTGTCAATGAAGCTGGCCAGAGAAATCTTGGGAAATTGCCCATCTATTATAGCAGTTTTTTACCATATGTACTATTAGGGAAGGGAGTGGGCTAGTTAGACAGTTGTTTGTGCTAGGACTAGCCATTGGGCTTGTTCTATTGAAGGCTATGGATGATAAGTGTGGCAACACTGTTCAGTGCTTGGGAGGGTTCCACTCACAGATGTCTAGAGAAAAATTGTGCTTCAAGGCATTTGCAGGGCACCATTAACCCTTGCTGCTTGGTGCACAGTAATGCTCAAATGCGAGGCTTAAATACAGGTGAAAATAAACACTTTTAAGCTAAGCTTATATTAGGAAAGCAAACAATGAACCTTCCTCCAGGAATCCCCAGCTCAGACAAGGCTGGATCTACACTCTTCTGCCACAAGGGTGCAGGGGAGCCCTTCTCAATATAAGATGGTTGGTTTAGTGCTCAGGTGTATCAATAACAGGCTACGTTCAACAGATCTTTATCTAGACTATGATATCTAGGCTAACAGTAGAGTTGCAATTAAGTTCAGAAAATGACGCAGTCACAAACAGTCAAAAGCAGAAATAATGCAGCAGTTAGTTAAAATACCATTTAAAAAGTGCAGTCAAGAAATAATTTAACTAATGAAAAAACATGTGAAATGTGCAGACTAGATAACTTAAGTGACTATCTCTCACATGAAACAAAGCCAGCAGGCCAAGAAGATTTTTTAAAACAGGAAACTAAATGGAGCAGGTAAAACAGACAGCAGCTCTATCAGCAAGTAACAGACAAAAAATGTAGGTTTACTTTCCTCACTCAGCAGGGAATTACCAGCAGTGCTTTAGTTTATACAGGCTTGAAAGCGTTTTAGAAAAGACAAAGGCCCAGCAGTTCACTGTGTATTTAAATATCACTCAAGAAACAATTTAACCAATGAAAATACATGTGAAATGTGCAGCATAGATAAAATAATAATAATAATAATAATAATAATAATAATAATGTATATTTTTCATATAGAACAAAAACCACCAGACCAAGCAGATTTCTTAAAACATAAAATAAAATGGAGCATGTAAAACAGAAAACAGCTCAATCAGCAAGTCAAAGACAAAAAATATAGGTTTACTTTCCTCACTCAGCAAGGAATTAACAGCAGTGCTTTCATTTGTACAGGCTTGAAAGCTTTTTAGAAAAGACAAAGGCCCAGCAATTCACTGTGTATTTAATTATCACACAAAAAACAATTTAACCACGTGAAATGTGTAGCCTAGATAATTTAACTGTCTATCTCTCACATAGAACAAAAATACCAGACCAAGCAGATCTCTTTAAACAGAAAACAAAATGGAGCAGGTAAAATAAAAAAACAGCTCTATCAGCAAGTCACAGACAAAAAATATAGGTTTACTTTCCTCACCAACAGGGAATCACCAGGCATGCTTTAGTTTATGCAGGCTTGAAATATTAATGTTTGTTTATTTTATATATTTGTTTTTGTTTACTGGGGTAGAGCACTGATTCACCAGGACAAGTTTCAGGCATGGCCTAGGAGGTTACAGAGATAGAAATAAGAAAAATAAGGACAATAGAAATATTTTTGTGCACATACAGTACATGCAGCTGTTTCAGCAAGTATCAGGGCTATTACAAAATAATTTGCAAATATTTTAACGTAAATTGAGCTTGTATCTGAAGTCTCAGAAAAATTATTTACAATATGTGCGACTGAGAAGGCAATTTGCAGGAACTGTTGTATAACAATACTGTGTTAGAAATCAATGCTAATTTGTTTTATTAAAATGTGACAGGTACAAAAAGAGAAAAAGAAGAGAAAAGGCATTATTTTACACATGAAACTACTGTATCTACAATTTATACAGTAAAAAATTATAATAGTTGGAAATAAGATGGTATAAGAGGGGAAAAGTTATGTAATGTAACCTGAAAGACAGCATTTATTCTGTTGAAGAAAAAATATTAGAACGAGTTGCAAATTCTAATTAAAGGTACCAGGATAACTTTCAGTTCTTTAGCTGAAACACTTTATAAACTGATGTGGGAACTTCCATATTTATTAAAGTAATTCTATGAATGTGAGTGATAACGATTATGTGGCAAACTTATACAGGCAATGCTATACTGTACTCATTGTGTATCTAATTCATTACAAATGATACAGAAATCTGGAGACTATAATATATGTTGCAAAATTTATATAAGGACTTTACTGCAACACTGTCTCTTTGGTATCCAGTCAGAATGGTGGCCTTATATAGGCAGCATTTTCCAAAAGGGTGGTGCTGAGTACATCATTAACTCAGGAGCCATGCTATGTGTCTGTCTTCAAATGTAATGGGGCACCAACTTATGTTAAGACCCACTATAGCATCTGAGGTGTCAGTCAATGGTGCAATGTTCAGGCTCACAAGGATAACATGAAAAAGTTACACCAAGTCTCTGACTACAAACAGAGTTAAGAACAGACAAATATGAACTGCTTAGTGGAAAATAGGCTAACAGACCAATAATAACTGCATAGTAACATAAACGATGTGCAAAGCAAACTAAGATTAGGGTGGCTGCTGATCTGCTGCCTCCTTCCTTGCTAATCTGAATATAAAGTAAATAAAAATAAAAACAGAATGGACAAACACCTGGCACTGGACTTTAAAAACTAATTAAAAAAATGAATAAAATCTGACATCCACTGTATTGTTCCTCAAACCCACACTTTATTGCATACAGAGTGAGTGTTTTTGTCTGTTCACAATCAGACTTCTTCAGACGCTCAGGGGCAATGCATGTATTTGCAGTAGTCAGGGGGCTTGAAGTAGTCAGTGCTCATACTTTGAACAGTAACATAACTAGGGTAGGGTGAGAGGGGCAACTGCCCAGGGTCCAAAGTATTGGGGGCACAATCAGCTAATCTCAATCACTCTCTAATGCAATAGAGGCTTTTAAAAGCCAGTGTTCCATTTGCAGTCAAACCGGAATGCTGTAGCACTCAGTGTGTGTTCTAAAGTAATTGCTTAATACATTGTAGCAAGCAGTTTGCTACAGATTATTTTATTTTTTTAACTAAAACCTGAGTGTGGTAGCATTCCATGCAGAGAGGGTATAAATTGCAGCAATTGTATGCTACAGTTTAAAAAGATGATTTTTTTCTGTTTTAAATGAAAACATGACTGCCGTAGTGCTCCGTGCAGGCAGGGTAAAAACTGCAGCAACTGTTTACTACATTTGCAGCTAATTATTTAATTTTTAATAAAATAATTTGAAAGATGGTTGGGGGCAGGCCACAGAAATGAGATCTGAATGGCTGAGGTGGGTGGGCATGTAATTCATGTGGTGACCTGGTTGGTGTGCCAGTAAAAGGAACATCTGGGGGGGGGGGTTGCTGGTTAGTGGGCAAGCTACTGGGAGGAATGGTGTGCATTCAAAATCTGTGTTGCTTTAAAAACAAAGGCAGAGAAGTTGTAAGATAACCTTATGGATTTGCCTGATCTGTCTTTCAATGTTTGTTGAAAATAATAACTGTTTCCATGCTCTGTTTATAGTCTTCTCTAGTGACAAATAAGGAAGAGCTGTTTGTGGCATTATTAATCACAAAGGTGGGTGACTTTGTAGGACTGAAACATGCTCATGGGTAAGTATGGCTATTCCTGGCCTTTGCTTGCTCTGATTAAGTCATCTGGTAATTCAGATACTGCTAAGCCAGATCACACAAGGTTAGAAGAGGAACTCCGACTGAGATGCCTCAGTCACTGGATGACAAGACTGCAAATCCAATGCATCAATGAGATATTTTAGATTTTTCTTCACTCACCGAAGAGTTGCAATTACTCTAAATAGTTCCTGGACATTGATGTGTGTGTGTGTGTGTGTGTGTGTGTGTGTGTGTGTGTGTGTGTGTGTGTGTGTGTGTGTGTGTGTGTGTGTTGGGAGTATCCACAGGGTCATAATTATGTTTTCCTACTTTGGTACACATATGTTGTGGTAGATTGCAGATGGATGGAATATATTTACAGCAGACTGCATGTTCCTCTCAGCAAATGTAAATTGTTACTGAGTAAGAAGTGGGCAAGGTTTATTTCCTGAAAGTAGACTTAAAAGTGAATATTTTTTACAAGACACCCACTTCATCATGGAATAATTTAATTTAGGTGACTACAGCTAAAGTAGGTTCTGCACTGTTACCCTGCAAGGGCTTCTACAAATCGAAAAGTAGCTAACAAGAAGATGAGCTACTGGCTGACAGTAAGAAGAGCCTGTTAGTGAAAGGCAGACTCAGTCAAGTGATCCTTAGATCCTGTTATGGACCTAACAAGTAGGCATCTGGGTTTTTTCCCATTATAATATGTATTTTCTTTTAGAAATTAGCATATGCCAGTGTATTACTCTCAGCAGAATGTCATCAGATTTCAGTTCACAGACTGAACATAGCTAGGGCAGAGGTAGAGTCAGATTATGATCAAATGGGGAATTAGGCAGGGTAATGGATCAGCCCCCCTCCCCTCCTGAAGCCATTCCAGTGTCCCATTACTTGGCTATTTCTCCACAGCTACAATAAACACTGTTCAAACCTGTTAGTGTGCATACTACTTTCTTCTTTATTTCTACAATGATCAGGGTTATTTAAAGCTCCTATTTCAAATTTTATAGCACAAACACTGATAACCATTTGCTTAACAAAAATAATGCAGTCTCACAATGAAAACAGAATTACCATGAACCATAAGCTTCTCTGCCCTTGAAACACATTAATTGAAATCCACATTCAAAGAAAATGCTTCTGGCCAGTGGTGGATTAAGTTTACATTTGGGCTGTTTTCAAACCATAGTGCCTCTCTGTGCACACTTTTGGACCATGCATACACTCTTGTGTTCTGTAATGCACCATCCTGATAGCTATACTAACCTATGAATGTCCCTATGAGTGAATGTCCATATATTCCTTGTCTAATACAACACCACTTGTCAGAGTGTGTTTTAATTTTGTAGGTTTGAACATTTTTCCAGTAAGCAATGAAACAAAATATATGAACCAACAATGACAAAACTACCCATTACAGAACATTTCAACCACAAGAGGCCACTCAAACCTCTGTCATTACAATCGACCAATATCAGTCAATATACACAATCTCTGCAGAAGTAAAAGTCATATGAATAATTCCACATTAAAGAGATCTGTAACTAATGAAGAGATTGCAGCTGGTAAACAACATTACATTTCAGTGTATCATGTACAAATTCAGTGTATGATGCCCTTGAAGAATAAACTGCCCATGTTACATTTAAAAAAGGGTAAGCTGGTAATATTGCAATTGCCCCAGAGTAGAGCTGTGATAGTGAGGAAATAAAGTGCATTTGGGAAGCAGCTGCAGGACCTACTAGATAAAGCAGGACAATAAGAATTGGTGTTGATAATGGGTGACCTGACTGCACACATCAGGACAGACAGGACAGGATATAAGAACTGCCTGGGACCACATGGGTAGGGCAACAGGAATAAAGAAGGAGAGGTTGTTCTAGACTTCTGTCTGACAAAAGGTTTGATTGTAGCCAACACATGATTCAGAAAGAGAGAGACAGCCACACGATCACATACAAAAGTGTCCAACATGCAACTCAGGTAGACTTCCTCCTAGTAAGGAAAGAGTGCTGGGGTAGAATCAGCAATTGAAAAGTCATCCCCAGTGAAGCAGTTGGCTCACAGGATGAACTGCCGGTTTCCACATTCAACTGCATTCAGTGGTCAGAGGAGGCTCTAAGGTCAACAAAGACCAGGCTGAAGAAATGGAAGTTGACTAGAGAGGAAGCACAAATAGTTCAAGGACTTACTCAGAGTTCTAGCAACTCAAGAAGAAGAGGAAATACAGTAGGTGGAGCTGAAGAAGAATGGCTGTGCTTCAAAACAGCATGTGTAAGGGCTACAATACAGTATTTTGGTCAAGCCAGGTATGTAAATAAGCTACATAAGGAAATATGGTGGCAGAATGCAGAAGTCCAGGAAGTCATCAAAAGGAAGAAGGAGTGCAGAAAAAAATGGGAGATAGAAAAGACAGACCAGGCTAGGTAGGATTACTAGTTGGCTAATAAAGGGGCTAAGAAAGGAGTTGAGATTGCAAAGAACAAGGCATCGGAGGCACCCTACCAAATTCTGGAAAGTGACTCAGTGGATGGCATGAAGAAACTATATCAGATTGCAAGGCAAAGACGGAATGATATAGATGATAGTCAGACATCCTTCATAAGGGATGCCAGCAACAAGCAACTCACCAGTCAACTGGATATCACAGGCAGATGGAAGGAATACTTCCTGCAACTTCTGAATGAAGAAAATCCCAGAGAACTGTAGGCTGTACTGCTCCAGATTCAGCCTAGTGAGTGAAGAGGAGAACTCACCTTAGAAGAAGTAAGAACATCACTAAGTAAAAATGAAGTCAGGGAACGCAGCCGGCTCAGATGAGGTCACAGCAGATATAATCAACTGATGAGTGAGATAAGGGAGAAATAGCTCCTGAGGGCACTCATAGCAGTATGGAGAGACAGGCATACTCCAGATGAATGAAGTATAAATGTACAAGTGCAGCATTCAAGAACAAAGGAGCCATTCACAACTGTGGGCAGTATAAAGATATCAAACTCCTATCGCACTCCATTGAAGCTCTGGACAGGGTTATTGATAAATGAATACACAAAGTAGAAAATAAGAACGGAAATGAGCCATTCAGGATGCAGCACAACTGATCCAATGTTTGCAGTGAGACAGATACTTGAGAAGAAGCTAGACATGAGGAAAGAGTCCAACTGGACATTCCTAAACTTGTAGAAAACATATGACAGGGTCCAAAGAAATCTAATTTGGGCAGTGCAGTGGTTCAGTCTCAGAACATTGGTAGAATTAATGTAAGCTATGTACAAGGACCCAATGGTTCAAGTGCAAACAGTGTTTGGTCTTATAGAGGGGGTTCCCAGTGGGAATGGGTGTACATCAGAGTTCAGCTCTGAGCCCACTGCTGTTCATAGTGGTGATGGACTACATTAGCAAACAGGTTGGTTGGAACAGGTCAACAAAGTTGCCTTATGTAAATGAGGTGGCATTACAGAAAGACTTTGAACAAGAACTTTAAAAAAGGGTAGGGGAATGGAATGCAAAAATTGAAGGCACATGGGATGAAACTGAGTACAGATAAGACAGTTGTAATGGCAGAAAATGGGGAAAGTCAGAATAATCTGAAAACTTGGATAAAATGGAAAATAGTGGAATAGGTTAACAAGTTCAAGTATCTGGGAAGAGTGGTTGAGGAGAAGGGAAGTCTGAATGAGGAGGCCAAAAGTAGAATGAGAGGGGCTACAGTCAACTGGCACAGAATGTGAAGTGTAGTGTATGACAGAAAAATGCCAAAGAAGCTGAAAAGTAAAGTGTACAAAACAATGGTGCAACCACTGCAACCAGTACTACTGTATGGCACAGAAACCTGGCAGCAAGGCAGAGCAGTTGAGGAAGCTAGAGGTGATGGAGATGAATTGTCTGAGATGGGTGGTAGGATGCACAGTGTGGGACAGATGAAGAAATGAGTACATAAGAGCAAAAGCCAAAGTAGCTCCAGCTTGCAGAAAAGGACAAATGGAACAGATTACAGTGGTTTGTGCACATGTGCAAAAGAAGACAATCCGGTGAGGACAGGAAGAAGGAAGAGGAAACGAGGCTGTGGGTCAAAGAGCTGGATGGATTGCAAGAGAGAAGTCCTGCAACAGTCAGGCATGAGTGTTGAAGAAGGTAGGAGAGTGGCGCTGAACAGAGAGAGATGGCAACAAGTGACATGACACCCCCAACCCCATGTAGATAATGGGGAAAAGGGGGTGATGATGATGATGTTGATTCGATTGCTTTTTTCACATAAACCTCTGCTCATGATGTCATGATGGATTCTTTTAAGTTCAGGAAGAACCCCCCCCCCCCACACACACACACACACACACACACACACACACACACACACACACACACACACACTTCCTCTGTCTTACTATATATATCTCATTAACAGGTAAGCTAAGATCTTTGCAAAAGTCCTAGTGGCTAGGATTGGCAAAAGTTTGGCATGACCTGATCAGTCAGAAACAGATTTCTGAAAGCACGTTGTTCAATAGATTATATCTGATTGTCCTTTTAAATACTTTTGAAATATAAAAGAGCAGTAGGAGTCTCAGCAGTGATGACACACAACACCAAGCTTTCAATAAGGTCAGCTGGTGGTTTGTTTCTGTTCTTTAAGTGAGGTTCCAGGGATACTTCATAAGAGCAGTCAAAGCCCTATATACAGAGAGCTCAGTGCTAAAATAGGTTGCAATGGGATACTGTCAGAAACATCCCTTGTTCCCAGCTCCATTCAGTATTGCCTAAAAGCCCATAATCAGGTGACCAAAAATCAATAATGAAGTGAGACTGGATTTGGTATAGACAGTAGAAACTGTGCTTCTTGTCAGCATTAATGGCTTACTCCGCACCATCAAGAGCTAATTTGGTTCAGTAGACAAAACATGAGGATAATTATCCATCTATAGTCACAACAGGGGCAGAAAAGATATTTATTTATACACTCCAGGCCTGGGTTGATGAGAAGTAGAGGATTTGGATCTAGCATAGGAAGTAGGGGGTTTCAAGTACTTGGGCATTTTTTATGGAAATATATAGTGAAAGTGAAGACCAGTAACTTACATAAAAATAGAGATGGAATTCTGAGGGAGCTGGAGTGAATAGCTATCATTTCACTTTCATTTACTGCCAAATTATTTTCTCCTACGTGTAATATTATTTCTACCAGATAGAAGTTGGTTCATATCACTGCATAATTTATTTATTTATTTATTTTATTTTATTTTACATTTGTTGACAGGGAGAGTCCAATTGGATTACAAGTCCATTTTCAGTGGAGGCCCGGGGAGAAAAGCTCCAAGAGAACAATTTTTTACAAAACATAGTTTTAAGAACAGACTTTTGACATACAATTTCCATAGAAGAGACTTTGACATACATATTAACTAACATGAACATTAACACAAACGTCAGAATGAACTGGCTCCCCACCTGAGCACCATGTTCAATAATAGCCTCGCATCAGGCTTTGTGCCCACTGAATGGCACACAGCAACAGTTATCCCACTCCACAAAGGGGGAGCCACCACTAATCCTGGGAACTATCGCCCTATTAGCCAGATGAGCCTGGTCTGCAAGGCCATGGAACGCATCATCATGGAACTCATAAACAAAGACATTGGCAACCTCCAAACTCTGGATCTCACCCAGTTCGTGTTTATGAAAGGCAGATCATGCCTCCTGAACCTGATCGACTTCTTTGAGGCAGTCACCAAAGCTGTAGATGAGGGTAAGGTGGTTCACACAGCCTATCTTGACCTCGCCAAGGCTTTTGACACCATCCCCCATTCTGGAATTATAGCTAAACTCACTAAACTAGGTATAAATCCCTGCACCACAAGATGGGTTGCCAACTGGCTCACTGACAGGACCCGCACTGTAAAAGTTGCAGACTCCAAATCTGACCTCAAACCAGTGACAAGTGGAGTACCACAGGGTTCAGTCCTGGGACCTCTCCTGTTTGGTATCTACTTCTCTGAAGTACAGGCTAACACAGAACGCCTCTAGCTAATGAAGTTCGCAGATGACTGCAGACTAGGAGCCATAGTCAAATCCCCAAATGATGTGGACATCCTACAGAAGGGCCTCACTGAGACAGATGCCTGGTGTCAGAGCCATGACCTCAAGCTCAATACCAAAAAGTGCAGTGTCATCCCCTTTGGTAAAAACTCTGTACCCATGAACTACCACATAGGCAGCAATCTACTTAACACTGAATGTGTGATAAGAGACCTTCAAACCCAGGTGGACAGTAGTCTCTTCATTGATAGTCACATCACCACAGTAGTTAGGAAGTCCTTGTACGTGGCACACCTCATCATAAAAGGGTTCTCATCCAGGAAAAAAGAGGTAATTGTTCCCCTCTACTCGTCACTCATTAGACCCATTATAGAGTACAATGCCCCTTTTGGAATGTACCTCACAAGACATCTGCAGCAGCTGGAAAGGCCACAGAAGTACCTCACAAAGAGGATTACTGGCCTCAAACAAATGCCCTACACTGACTGTCTCAAAAAACTCCAGCTTTACTCCATAGTATATCAGCTACTCCGAGGTGATCTCTGTCTAACACATAAAGCTATGTCAAATCCAGAGCTGTTGGACATACTACACCTAAAGAAATCCCAATCCCTCTGAGCTGCATGCTGTAGGGACCTAAACCTTGTCACCACAATAAACAGGACATGCTGGAGGGATAGGTTCCTGTCCCAGAGACTTCCCATACTCTGGAACAGGCTACCCATCTATGTCAAGCAAAGTTCTTCATTAGCACTCTTCAAGAAAAATCTTGATGAGTGGATGGGAAATAGGAAATACACTCCGGGGATCATTTCTATGACTCTGCTCGACAGTGGCACAGGAAAATAACTTTCTTGGGTGGCGTAAGCCAGGAAACCTTGTTGGCTAGACTTACGTAGGCCCTTGAGCCAATAGCCTAGTACCTACCTATTAACCTATGAACCTATGAACAGATAGGATACATTCATTCTCTTCAATATAATATTACATTTTAGAAGATATTCCTAAGTTTAGGATTCCTGTGATAGATTTACTATCAGAGTAAAAGCAGAGAGACATAGAATAAGACTCTGAGAGAGCAGAAGATGCTCACTATAGTTGAGAAGGATAACAAACTGATTCACTATATGTCTTCGCCTGGTTTTAGTTGAGAAGGATAACAAATTGATTTACAATATGTCTTCTCCTGGTTTTAGTTGCTTATGGAGAGCTCAACATTGCTGGGGTAGTTTTCCCTAACTCCTGGAGA
This sequence comes from Protopterus annectens, assembly GCF_019279795.1. Taxonomy (NCBI): domain Eukaryota; kingdom Metazoa; phylum Chordata; order Ceratodontiformes; family Protopteridae; genus Protopterus; species Protopterus annectens. Next base: position 229,265,145 of record NC_056735.1, on the reverse strand, counting down.
GATGGGATGAGCAGTAGATTAACAGTCCTAAGTGGGTACAGTACTATGATTGGTTGGCTTAGCAGAGTTACTTAAGTTAGGTGAACTAACTTGCATGAGCAAGTTCGCTGGGGTCACAAAAGCTGAGGCCACTTCTAAAACTATGCTATTCAAAAGAGTTGGGGGGGTCAAGATCCTTAAAATAGAAGTATATCACTGTTTTAACACAATAATTACCCTACTCAAAAGACATGAGGTCATTCTCCTCAGCAGCTCTAGGCTTATCTTTTGAGGGAAGGAAAGGAGTAAGTTGGTCCAAGAATTGCTATATTTTTCTGTATATGCTTTTTACCAGCTGAGTCACCAAAGCCATTAGTAAGTGAATGAGCAGACTGAGTAGCTCTATGTAGTAAGTAAATGAGCAGACTGAGTAGCTCTATGTAGTAAGTGAATGAGCAGACTGAGTAGCTCTATGTAGTATGTTAATGAGCAGACTGAGTAGCTCTATGTAGTAAGTGAATGAGCAGACTGAGTAGCTCTATGTAGTAAGTGAATGAGCAGACTGAGTAGCTCTATGTAGTAAGTGAATGAGCAGACTGAGTAGCTCTATGTAGTAAGTGAATGAGCAGACTGAGTAGCTGTATGCAGTAAGTGAATGAGCAGACTGAGTAGCTCTATGTAGTAAGTGAATGAGCAGACTGAGTAGCTCTATGCACTAAGTGAATGAGCAGACTGAGTAGCTCTATGTAGTAAATGAATGAGCAGACTGAGTAGCTCTATGTAGTAAGTGAATGAGCAGACTGAGTAGCTGTATGCAGTAAGTGAATGAGTAGACTGAGTAGCTGTATGCAGTAAGTGAATGAGCAGACTGAGTAGCTCTATGTAGTAAGTGAATGAGCAGACTGAGTAGCTCTATGTAGTATGTTAATGAGCAGACTGAGTAGCTCTTTCTAGTAAGTGAATGAGCAGACTGAGTAGCTCTATGTAGTAAGTGAATGAGCAGACTGAGTAGCTCTATGTAGTAAGTGAATGAGCAGACTGAGTAGCTCTATGTAGTAAGTGAATGAGCAGACTGAGTAGCTCTATGCAGTAAGTGAATGAGCAGACTGAGTAGCTATATGTTGAAAATGAATATGTGCTAAATGGAGAATAAGCAGTATTTGCAAGAAATCCCTTCATTTATACCCCAGTTTAACAATAAGGTGAACAAGCAAATGGACAGACATAGAGGTACAGGCAAGTTGAGGATCTTATGAGCAGGTAGAGACTCATGCGACACAAACTTAAGCTAGCATAATGCCCATCGCTGCCCAAAATGTGAAGATAAAGCTGACAACCTCGGTCCTGCCCAAGATTCTTACATTTCTGGGGTTGGATGGAATGGACACTTGGGCATCTGCTGGTTTTGCAAGGCTTATCCTACAGAGATGTGCCTTTTGGACATACACAGAAAAGTCCTGAGGCAAATAAGAGATGGATGATCAAACTATTGTCTGGACTGTCTGTGATAATCAAGACCTGGAAGACAACCCGTTTACCTAAAAATTATGAGTGTTTGAAAGAAATGGGAGTCAACTCTATGATCGTTAACAGGCTTTTAATGTCTTTTTGCCCAACAGATATGCAGGGCAATCCTTATGTAAAAAAATATATGTGCATGAGGATGACTTGAAAATGGGTAAACTGATTATACCTGTTACAGATAGGGTAAGTCTGCAAAAGAACTTGGACTAAATGGACCATTTTGCATAGGATAATAATATGCTGATAAATACATAAAAAACTAAGTGTATGAGATTTGGGAGACATAGACTGAAGGATGAACGTTTAATGCAGTGCACAGTGATTGAAACTGTAGATTACTTTAGGATTCTGGGCATATAAGTAGATATAGCTTTAGTTTTTCTGATCAGGAACACCCAATCCAGGGACTTAAAATATCAGCCAGTTGGTTAATGATAGTTATAAAACTAAATGCTTTATAAAATAGATTTATAAAATCTAGGAAATCAGAAATGATGAAATAATTTACAAGTTACATTAGATACAAACTAGAGTATGGAATAACAATATGTGAACCTTATACGAACAAGCATGAGTAAATCGGAAAGAGTACAATGGAAATATATCAGGAGTGTTCATGGATGTGAAAATGTAAGCTATTATGAAAGATTAAACTATCTGAACTTCCACAGTGACACTATGCAGTTAATACTCTATTGTAAAGTTATAGATATATAAGAGGAGACCTTATTCAGATATGTAGGGCACTTACAGACAACTATCTCTTGGAAGGTTTGGGGTTATCAAACAGTAGTAGAGAATCATCATGCAACCTATGTAGAAGATTATATAGGAATGAGAAATGGACTAGTTGGTACTCTTGAGACAGTAGCTGATGCATGGAACAGACTACCAAATTATATTAAAGCAAACACTAGTTCAGATATTTTTTTAAAACACCTTGGACACTCATTATGGGAATGACGGTTTTGGTAAGCTGGCAAGCTAGAAGGGCATTATTGCTGATGCATGAAATATTTGAATGTATGTATGTATGTATGTGTGCATGTATATATGTACTTACACACGTGCAAACACACACACACACACACACACACACACACACACACACACACACACACACACACACACACACACACACACACACACACACAAAAATCATCAACATTAGTAAGGGGCATTTTGAGAGTGTAAGTGCTTGGAGTAGCATTGATTAGAGGTGAGATGAGATGAGATGAGGTGTGTACTGTGTAGTTGTCATGTTTTGTGCAGGATTGCAGAAGTGTTGATGTTTGTTGCTATTCATATAGATTTTGCAATAAAATAATAAAATCTATTTAAACTCGAGCATAAAGTATTTAATCAAATGGGAAAATGTGATTTTCTTCTCTTCCTTTTTGGAAAAAAATCACAAAGGTCAAACTAAATGAAACATCCCTAATTTTATATCTAGATGTAAAATGGGTATAGTAAACAATTCTAAAGTTCCGGTGTTTGCGTTTGTTTTAAGGTTATCCACATATTTGTAAGTATGGTAAGACTGCTTGAATAATTCAGTGACTGATTTACTATTACTTGCTCATTAAAAAACTGCAAGGCATATGTAAAAACAACATGACTCGTTTATAAATAATTGTATGTTGAACAACTTTCACACTGACAGCATGCAGTTAATACTCTATTTTAAAGTTATTCAGATTTATTTGATATGAAACATAGAAAATGACTTTCATTGTTTCTGCTCATTAACAGAAATGTGGAAGGTATATGCTCAGGCAATACTACTCATTTTATAGATATTGCGATATATATATATTTATTTATTTATTTATTTATTTTTATTTATTTATTTACATTTGTTTACCAGGAAATTCCAACTGGACACAGGTCCTTTTTCAGTGCAGGCCAGGGGAGAAAAGCTCCACAGAACAATAAATGAGCAGCAGAGCACATGAAGAGCAATTGAATATACATATAATAGACAAATAATACATATTGCAGCAAACATTAGATACACATACAATATGAAACATAGTAATGAACAGATATACTAATATCTATACAGGCTAGGAATAAAGGTAGGATGTATATACAGATAGTAGTAAGCTCAAATGGATATTGTTCTGACCTCATAAACCTAAATTTTGTATACAAATATTGCACTAAACTCAAGCAGACATAAAGCAGAAGCTCCACATGAAGTGGAACAAACTAGAAGGGCTAATGGGATGGAAGGGGAAGATAAAGGAGTAAGAGAGGGGACTGAGTGAGTAGTATACATGGTAGTGAGAGGAAGCTCTGTGTAAGTCAGTTGGATATCTAATTGGAGTTGAGATGAAGTGAGGTAGTTAAGCATGTTATAACAGGTCTGAGAGATTGAGTGAGGAGGGAAGGGGAGGGTAAAGGGAGAGCCAGAGCCTGCAGAGGAAGGAATGCAATGATCAGACAGTGTGAGGCAGGGTGGCTAGGGGAGGGGAGAGGAAGGGGAGGTAAAAGGAAGGTTACTAGTCGGGATTGATGCAAGGGCATAAACAGAGACTTTTTAAGTGAGTTTTAGTGCAGTCTTGAAGTGATTGCAAGAAGGTAGTGTAGTTATGGGGGGGGGGGTTGTTTCATAATCTGGATATGATGCAGGAGAATAGTGCTTCTCCGGCTGAGTTCTTGGGTTTGGCCACCAGAAGTAGATTTTTGCTGCTGGAGTGTAGTGGTCTAGTGGAGCAGTAGGGCTGGAGAAGGTTTTGAAGGGATGGGACTTTAATAGGATGGTTTACTAACTTGTGGTTGAGAGAGAGTTGATTCAGGTGAAGAAGTTGAGGGAGTTCAAGACAGTCAAGTTCTCTAAGTGAGATAAAGTGGTGGCTGCGATAAGATGCACCAGTGGCAAGCTTAGCAATTTTGTTATAGCAAGCCTTGACCTTGTTTAGGTCTGTTTGTCTAAGGTAGGTAAGTATAGGAGAAGCATAGAGATTAGGTGGGAATTGGCAGCATAAATTCTAGCTGTCTTGGTGAGGAATTGTTTGTTTCTGTACAATGAACCTAGTTTTTTGTGAACTTTATATATGGTAAGAGAAATGTGAGTGTCAAATCTGAGATTGTTATCAATCTCAACACCAAGTAGTTTGGTGTGCTCTGTTGGGGAGATAACGGCACTGTCTTTGGCTAGAATATTAAAGTGTGGGATAATTGGGTTAGATTTAGTGGGTTGGAAGATAAGGAGTTTAGTCTTGCTCGCGTTCAGTAATAACTGGGCATTAGATAGCCAGTTTTCTACAGATGAAAAGGCTTCCTGTGTGATCTTGTGAAGTTCAGGTATAGTTGGGGCTGAGCAGATGAAGGTGGAGTCATCTGCATACTGTATAAGAGAACCATGCTTGGTGGCTGTGAATAAATCATTGGTGAAGAGTGAGAATAGTAGGGGACCAAGGATGGAGCCTTGGGGAACACCAAGTGTTACAGCAAGTCGAGGAGATAGATCATTATGCCAGACAACTGATTGTAGGCGGCCAGTTAGATAGCTGTGAAACCAATCAGTAGCTGATTGGGAAAAGGATAGTTTAGTGAGAACAGAGATTAGTAGTTTGCGTGAGACCATGTCAAAAGCCTTGGATAGATCCAGAAATATAGCAGAGGAGAGCAGGCCATTATTTTTATGATGAAGGATAGCATTAGTGAAACAGAGCAAGGCGGTAGTAGTGCTGTAGTATGGGTGCTGGACAGGAGGCTATTAGCTAAAAGGTAGTCTAAGACTTGAGAATGGAAGCATTTCTCAAGTATCTTGGAAAGTGGAAAAAGGATGACTATGGGGCGGTAATTGGAAAGTTCAGTGGAGGAGCCACCTTTATGGAGGGGAATGATGTGGGATATTTACCACAGTGTGGGGACATAGCTTTCTGATAAGAACTGATTAATTAAGATAGAGACTGGATAAGCTAGGACTTCTGCTACTATTTTTAGGTATTCAGAGTGGAGATTGTCAGCTGCAAGTTTTGTAGACTTAAGTTTCAATAGACATTTTTTTTATATAGGAGGTAAGTACTGATGAAAAAGAAAAGACTGTGGGCAGAGTATTTGGTTTTGATGTTGGGATGGTGGGTAGAGGGTTGTGTTGCTTAGTCAGAGACAGAATGGTTTCAGTAAAGTGTTTATTGAATGGGTCAGCAATACTGTGGAGGAAGGGGCAGTGGTAGGTGGGAAGGTGCCTACTTTACCTGGGTGGAGAATGGAATTTATTGTGGACCAGAACTGCTTAGAGTTGTGATGGGAGGAGTTTAGGACAGACTGATAATATTGGGTTTTATCTTCTTTTATTTGCTTTTTGACCTTGTTGCCCAACTCTAGGAATGACTGTCTAGAGGAGGGGAGTTTTGTTAAGCACCAGTGCTCTCAGGCCTTATCTCTGATTTTCATTAGTGCTCTAGTGATTTTTGTAGCCAAGGGGAGTACTGTATTTTAACTCTGGCATTTCTTATGGGGGCATGTATGTCTAGGATGTTTAGGCAGGTGCTATTGAAGAAGTGGCCAGCTTCATCCAGATTGAGGTACTTTACTGGTGTCCAATCACATTTTTGAAGGGATGAGATAAAGGAGAGAGGGTTAAAGTTTACCCTATTTTGGATTTGCTTATAGATGATGGGTTTAGCACAATTTAAGTGAAGTCTCAGAAGGAATGTTGAAGTGTGGTCACTGAGGCTGTCTGGTAGACAGCCAGCTAAGTATGAGTGAGGGTCTTCAGTTGAGAGTAGTATGTTTGTTAGAGTTTTTATTTATCTGGGTAGGTGACTGTAATAGTTGGGAGGAACCATGAAGGTTTAGGTGATGGGCTGGATGACTGTTACTACAAGATAGCCAGTAGATATTAAAATCACCTAAGATTATGGTTTCCTGGGGTAGGGGATGGTTAGCCCAGTTCAGGAGGTTTTCCAGGGGTGGGATATTTTGGCCAGGTGGGAAGTAGCATCCTATAATGTTGATTGTTTTATTAGTGTTTAGTTTGAGGTTGGCATATAGGATTTCTTCATTTCCAATGTGGGGGGGGGCAGATGTGTTTAGCATCTGGATGTTGAGGTGGTGTTTGATCATTAGAGCCACGCCACCCCCTTTCTTAGATAGTCTATCTACTTGAAAAATGTTATAACCTGTTGGGAGTATTTCCTCACTTTTGATGTGAGGTTTGAGCCAGGTCTCAGTCAGGAAGAGAATATCAGGAGAATATAAGGCTATGCTGGCATTTAGGTCATGGGTTTTATTAGTTATACTTCTGATATTTAGACACATGGACAAGAGGTCAGATAGCTTTCTGTTGGATGTTAGTTGTGAGAAGGAGCAGCTATTAGGCAGATTTTTAGGTGAGGAGTTGGTAATGGTAGGACCAGGGTTAGGGTGGATATCACCACTGAGGGCTAATTTAGATAGGGCAATAAACATACATTTTATAAGTCTTGTAATTAACCTGTCATATTTTATGGATACATTTTGTTTGAATGTAACACATGACTGGTAGTATGGTAGGTCTATTGGGATGGAGATTGTGATGGTATGGCAAGTGTAATTAGTATGTGGATGATGGATAGAAGTGACAGTAAGGGTGCAGTGATAATGGTGGAGTGTGTCTATTATGGCATTCTGGTAGGATGTAAGGTGTGTAAGAAGAGTGCTGGTAATGAGTGTAAGCACATTAGGTAGTAGCATGACTGTGTCAGATGAGCAGTTAGATTGGAAGGGGGTGAGGTACTGTGAGCAGCAGAGGAGGTAGAACAATACTAGTAACCTGATTGATTGCTGGTTATTGGGAGGAGTTAGTGCCTAGAATAAATCTAGATGTAGTGGTGGTGGGTGGGATTAGGGAGCAGGGAGGGGAGTGAAGTGAGCCAGTGCAAAGCACGGGCGAACAGAGTGAGGCTTAACCAGGTAAGTATCTGATGGCTTACCAGTGAGCAGAATTTAACTCAATTAATTTGCAATACTTAACTTTTGATCTGGCTTATATTAACCCTGGACCCCCTTAAAATTGGCTTTGATGGACCTTGCCAGTGCCTTTGATACTATCCCCTGTACTGGCATTATTGACAAACTTGTAAATCTGACTATAAATCCTCATGTTCTGCAGTGGAGAGCTAACTGCTTGTCTGGCACAACATGTGTTCTGCAGATGCCACTTCTGAAAGCAAAAAAGTTACCAGTGGTATACCACAGGGCTCAGCATTAGCCCCCTTCTATTTGACATCTATTTTTTAGACCTTCAGGCCAGCACTCCTAGCCAATGATTATCTATGTTTACAGATTACTATAAATTGGGAGTTGTTATCACTATAAATTGGGAGTTGTTATTTGATCTTCCACTGACTCAAAATTGTTCCGACATACGACAAATCCTGTTAGCAACTGGTGCAATGACACTGGCTTCAATTTAAATGTACAAAATAATGTAGTATAGTTAATTTTGGTAAAGAAAAATTTTCCCATACCATATAGGTGCCACACTCCTCCAATCAGATACTTTTGTAAGAGATCTATGCACTCTCGTTGATAATTCTTTATACTTTGATCAAGATTTCACCACATTAGTTAAGAAAGCCTTCTGACGGGATCATCTGATTTATAAAGATATCATCTGTAGATAAAATAAAATATTCGCTCCCCTTTACTTGCATCTCATCAGACCCATTATTGTATATAATGCCTTTTTGTCATTTATTTGTCTAAACATACTCAGTGTGATGGACCTCAGAGGTTCCTAACTACACAGATTAGTGGCCTCAAAAATTTTAGTTATCATGATAGTCTGGCAACCCTATCTCTTGTGGTCAATTTCTTATTGACTCCTCCGTTGGAATCTGTGTCTAGCAGTTCAAGGCATGAATGATCCAACTCTCTTTGACCTTCTATTTCTTCACAAAACAAATGTCTCATTAAATACCAGGTGAAAGGAACTAAACATTTATCAAAATATAAATAAGACAATATGATGTGATGAGATCCATACCCAAATGTATCCCACATTTCTGGAACAAACTTTCACTACATGTCAAGCAGAGCAGCACCTGTGCCATCTTTAAGATAAACTTAAATATTTGGATGGTCAGCCTCAAATTCTCCCCTAGTCTATTTTATATTGTTTTCCTTGAAGCTAGAGGAAACTTTTGAATATTGTTTTATTCATTAGGCTTGTAATGTCCTGTAGAGTTATTTTCTAGTACTTAACTATCAACCTATGAACCAACTTTCTTATTTTGCTTTGTTATTCGCATGTGTGTGCTAAAAAAATTATTTATATCCTTTTTTCCTATCTATAATTTTTACAATGCTATAAAGTCACAAACTTTAAGCCCCATCAATCACCTATCCTATCACAAAAGCATTATAACTGAAGTCTTCTAAAAGTTTAAGTATTTTTGAATAAGATTGTTCAACTTCATCTGTAATTTCAACTTTATGTAGTTGTTTTTAGATCAAGCACTGTGTACATCTAAAATGAAACAAATAAAATAAAGCAATGCATAAAATAAAGTGTAAGGTAAAACAATATCCAAAAACAATTATTAAAAACAGTAAGTAAAAAAAACAATAGTTATATTATTATTATTAGTAGTAGCATTTGTTCACCAGGAAAGTCTGGCTGGACCTTGGCAGGTCACTTTTCAGTGTAGGCCCAGGAAGAAAAACTCCACAATTAACATCTTACAAGATTTCATGCAGTACAATGCAATACAATACAATACAATGCAAAATAGAACAAAAAAAGAAAGAAAAACAGAAGAGCTAGATCCTGAAAATCATTATATTCCACAAAGAAGCATTTCAGTTTTACTGAGGGCAATAATAAGCTGTTGGGTCTGCAGATGAAAGCCCAGAAGCTTAGATTATACAAGAAAACCAAAAGGGAACTACAGAAAGTGGACAGATGGGTAGACAGCAACACTTAACCAAGAGAAAATAAAACAAATTATAAATAACAAAATAAAAATAAAATAAAATAAAATTTAAAAGATAAAATAGCAAACTGCAGGTAAAAAGAGATCTAAGACTAAACAAAATAAAAAATATTATGTATTTTCCAGTCTATAAGGCTAAAGTGTTAGAAATTCACAAACTCTATATCACATTAATGCATACCCCTCAACCTCTTAGAGCAAGAAATCTGGACAAAGCCATAAGTAAAAGTGGGACAAAGGCCCATAAATAGGGACAATTTTTAAATATTGCTCTTACAAACTTAGAAAAGTAAATGAAAAGTCTAGCCAAGCAAGAACTTCCACTGAGTGACCTTTCAAACATCTTGTATCAGAGGCACGTGGGATATATGCAAATGACCCTTATGAACATCAGGCGTTTCAGCTATATGGTGATTCTGAATGACCATGACGTATTTTTTTTTAAGTCGTTTTAATGGACAGCACTGTGTTTCTCATGCTTAGTCAAACACTCTGCTTGTGCTGTGCTGATGAGGTCATAACAAGGCTGAAATATGCATATCCACAGCTAGTGGGGTTTGGCTTTATTGACCTGAAATTGTCCATTGAAATTACTTAAAAAGAAATAAGTCATGGACATTTAGAATCGCCATATAGCTGAAACACCTGATGCTCATAAGGGTCATTTGCATATATCCTATGTGCCACTGATAAAAGAGGTTTGAGAGGTCACTCAGTGGAAGTTCTAGCTTGGCTGGAGTTTTCGTTCAATTTTTACGGATTGGTTTTTCTGTGTGACCTTCTCACTCTTTGTTTTAGTATGTTAGTTGGGATATTTTGCAGTCACCCTAATGGTAATGGACATCAACGGGGTATAACAGCCCTGCGTTTCTTTTGCTTAGTCAAACACTCTGCTTGTGCTCTGCTGTTGAGATCATAACAAGGCTTAAATATGCATATCCACAGCTAGTGGGGTTTTGCTTTATTGGCCTGAAATTGTCCATTGAAACAACTTAAAAAGTAATAAGTCATGGGCATTCAGAAATGCCATATAGCTGAAACACCTGATGTTCATAAGGGTCATTTACATATATCCCATGTTCTTCTGCTACAAGAGGTTTGATCCCATGTGCCTCTGATACAAGAGGCTTGAGAGGTGACTCAGTGGAACTTCTAGCTTGGCTGGAGATTTCATTTAGTTTTTAAACTTATAAAGTTGATAGAATAACTGGTTTTACATTAGCATGAATTTCCTGAAGGGTATGAAGTCTGAAACTCAAATGTCTGTCTTTATTTTATGACTTCAATCATTAATGAGTTACCACTAATTTGCCAGAAAACCACAGTTTTATGAAAAATGGACCAAAAATATGAGGTGAAAATCTGGACATTCTGCAAAAAACTGTACAGTTAAGAGGTATGCATTAATGACCTGTCATCAAGTGTATTATATCTGAAGTCAAAAAAAGCATAATCAAAGTATTTTGAAAAAAACTGCACAATTTTATTTTTATTTTAATTTCCTTTTGTTTACAGTGTTTGTCTGAATGGGTTTAGTCAAAACCTTTTTTTCAGTGGAGGCCCAAGGAGAAAAGCTCTGACATAGTATAGATATTTTTAAATAGACATTCAGTAATATAATTGAACAGACATTAGGTAATGTACATTAACAAATTCAAATACATTTGCTAATTAGACTGAATTCATGTAAAAAGGGAACTATTATAGTACAAAAATACTTATGCATTAGTAGATATTGAACACTGAGCATTTGAAGAAGTGCATTAGTGGGTTTGTCAGATGGATTGTGATTAGTCCTTAGAAATTCAAAGACATGGAGGAGGCGGAAGAAATCAGGTAGAGCATATTTAATATTGTAGTTAACAGGTTTGATATTTAGTAGGTTCAGAGACAATTATATACGGCTGTCATAAGGTTCATATTCTAAGTATAGATAATGGGTGGGGAGCAGCGATGCAAAACAATGTAATGGCTCTGAGATGCTGGTAAAACAGTTCAAGTACTGGTGAAGACTGGTGATGGGACTTAGGATTCTGAGAGAAGAGAAATGGTTTGATGGTATAGGAAACCTGAAGATTACAGTGGTATTTGACCTGGAGATATATAGGAGGAAATCCACTGATTTGATATTTTAAGTTATATTTTAAAAGAGTTCAGAATGGAAATTCTGAATGGATTTCACTGGTGGTGGATGTGGTGCCATAGTTTAGTTACTATTTGAATATAAAGATTCACCTGCAGTAGTAGATGATTTTGTTATCGTGATTAACCAGTTTTCTCTAGAAAACAACATTCTATTGGGAGAGTAGAGTTAACTGGTAAGGACTGGGCAATTTTCTGACTTATAGAGAAGTCTGTTTATTGTAGTTAGCTGAAAAAGAGCTAGGTGAGGTGGTAATTCTAACCAATTTAATTCTCTTAGTACTAGACAGTGGTTTGTTGTAATATTACAGTTTACTGCAAATGTGGCTATTTTATTATAACAGTGTTCAAGTTTGGACTGTTGAGAGACATGGTTTAATGAGGATTTGAGGCAGCATAGAGGAGATATGGCAGTAAGGAAGTAGAGACTTTACATCTTCTGGTAATGTCAATAAGGTAGCTTTTCACTCTGTATAATGTACCTAGTTTTGATGATTTATTTCATCTTCAGATTTATATAGGTACTTTCAGGCAAAGTACCATGTACCAGGTATAGTTAAAAATAAAGTGATATATGGAAAACAATACAAAAGTGAAACAATATACAAAATGATTTTAAACACAGAGCAATAAAATACAACAAATTAGCAAAATGACTTGTAAAAATAGCACTGTTGCTAAATAAATAAATGAATTTTAAGGTGAAATGAGTAACTGTTGAAAAAGCAGCACACCAGCTAGATAGCCATATCACAGATATCAAATTAATTAACTAGAAATAACCTCCCCACCTTCTAATGTTAGTTCAAAAGATAAAACTTTAGTTGTCTATAGAAGCCAGCCAATGTAGCACTCTACCTGAGCCAGTGTGGACATAGATTCTACAAGTGAAGGACCTAATAGGCAAAAACTTGAAAGACAGATGTTTCAAGACATGCCTGTGGGACTACAAGCAACCTCCAGAAGGTAGATGCCACAGCCTGAGGAGCACAGTATGGTACAACATATTCCTTCATTTAACAGCGACCCAAGTTATGTATGGGCAAATGTACTAACTCCAAGAATTTATAGATGATGTGGCACTGGACTTGGACCAACTGTAGACTGTGTAACACAGGTATAATATACTACTAGCAAGCTTTACCAATAAATAGCCTGACCACAATGCTTTTGCATGAAGTGCAGACAGTGACTCACACAGTCAGGAACTCAAAGGTGATGTGTATTGCAATAGACAAGGTGAGAAGAGACCAGGCATGAATTACTACTGACAGATTAGCTTGAAGAATGAAGTACTTCATCCTGGAAATGTTCAACAGATGGAAATAAGAGGACTTATTGAGAGCAGGCTCCTGGTCCTTGAGTATAAGAAAATTATCCAGGATGGCACCTAAATTGTTCCATTTAGAAGCAAACCCAAGCTTGTTTCCACTATAAAATATAAACATAGGAAGTAAGATAGAGGAATAATCACTCAAGATAGCATAAAAAGATAAGGCCTTAGTTTTAGAGGTGTTGAGTTTCAACCAACTGCATTTAAGCCATTGATGTATGGCCTCCAAGTCATCAGCCAGACTAAAGATGTTCATCATAACATCCTGTATGAATAACAGGTAAAGTCTGTTGTCAACAGTATAACAATGATATGTTAAGCCAAACTCCCTAATAAGATCCTCCAAGGAAATTCAAAATATAGTGAAAAGAAGAGGGCCCAAGATCAATCCCTGTAACATCCGCATCTCAGACAGAATAAGGCAGAGGAGTTCAAGCCTGATACAACTCTGTGAGTAAGGTTTGACAGATATGAAGTATGCCAGTCAATGTCTATAGGAATGCCACAGGAAGAGCTGAAATATTTCATCAAAAATGCCGTGATCTTTGGAGTCCAAGGCTGATGGGATCCAGCAGGACTAAGGCTGAATAACACTGCTGATCTTTTGGGATTAGAAGATCACTGACTACTCTAATGAAGTCAGCCTTGGTGACTAGAACCCAAACTGCTTGGGGTACATAAGTTGATTTATTGTAAAGTGATAATCAATCTGCATAGAAACAACCTTCTCAATAACCTTACTGAGTAAGAAAGATTAGAGCTGGGACAAAAAGATTTGGGTCAAGAGATGGTTTCTTGAGGATGGGGTTACCAGTAGCTCATTCATTGCAAATGGAAACCCTGCAGTCCTCAAAGATGACATTATAATCTGTAAAATAATCAGTCCTAGCAGAGCCAGGATGTCTAGGCCAGCCAGGAGGGGCAGTAATACAATATGCACATTGTAGAATGCATGCTTGAGATCTCCGTAAGGAAATCCTTGTAATCACGAAAGTGAAACATCATTCACGATGGGCTGAGAGTTCTACACATGACTACTACAAAACTTATGGAGTCAGAAGACAAGCAAGAGGATCTGACAGCAGCAGTTTTATTAGAGAAAACGGAGCAGTCTGTTCACATTGTGAAGCTAAAAGACACTGATGAGCGCTGAAGCAGGCACAGCTACAAAATCTGTCAACCACTTAAAAGAACATTGCTGATTAATCTGACACTGCGTAAAACTCCCTAGAGAGATAAGCAGTTGCTAAAGAAGTAGCTGTAATATGTAAGAGTGGCCTATTCTACATTAGTCAGCCTTTCTTGAAATTAGCTATTCTTTAATGTCAGATTAGTCTTAAGTAAACAAACCACCTTTATTTATACTGGTATTAACTAGGTAATATAACTTGTGAACTTTATAAAATGTTTTGCTAACTCACCATTTGATATTTTGTTTACAACAAGTCAACTCTTAATAGTCTACAATTAAAAGAATATAGACAGATTTTTAGACTGTTTTTATAACTGGCACTTATCAGTCCACAGATGTGGTTAGTGAAGATCACTGTATACTCTCAATGCATCTAACATCATCTGAGGCATATGAGAAAGGAAGAGCACTGTATTCACTTCTTAATCTTATAAGACTTTTATACTGCATCAGAAGTTTGTTTGTTTCTTTTATTTCTACAGGACACTGCTCTCAAGACCATTTCAACCAGACAGAAATACTATTTTAATATCGGAAACATTCATATGAGAAGAGGAGCAGGTATAAACAACTGTAGTTTCCAATCCCTGTAATAATAATCTGTGCTATTCGGAATCAACTTATTAATTTTATTTATTTATTGATTGATTGATTCACATTTGATCTACTGGGAAAGTATGACTGGGTAGAAGTCCATTTTAATGGGAGACCCTGGGAGAAAAGCTCCAAAGTTTTACAAAACATACTAAGAATACAAAAAATACATACGGTTTAAATAATATTACCAAATTAGACAAAATATGAAAACATTGGTTACAAAGAGATACAAGTTCTAAAATGAATTCATAGTTAGAGAAATCTTAGTTAGTTTATAGAGAAATTAAAGGTAAGTTAGTATGATACAAACTGGAATTGCAATACAAAGTGAGAGAAAAGCAGGCTTATCATTTCTTTAGACAGAAAGCCAGAGAGAGAAACTGGTAGAAGTAAGGAAGTGAGTGAAGAAGGGAGAGTAAGGAGGTATAAGTTATGAATAGGAATTTGCTCACATTTAGGGATAAAGTTTATCCTGACATTGAGCAAGAACAGAGCCAGCATTTGGCTAGAAAGTCTTTCAGAATGGTTTTGAAGGATGTGAGGGAGGGCATTGACCTGATGTATAGAGGTAAGGAGTTCCAAGCCTTAGTAACATGGTATGAGTATAGACAATGTCCAGCAGATGTGATAGCTTTGCGGATAGATTGGAGTTTTTGGTCACTGCATCATAATAACCGACTAAGAACATAGTTGTGTAGAATAATATGTAGTGCTGGACAAACAGATGGATTCTGTATCATTTTATAGGTGCTAAGAAGCCATGTATGTGTTAGTTGATGGGATAGTTCTAACTAATTTAAGCTTTTTAGTACTATACAGTGGTGAGTTCTGAAAGGATTATTGGCTGCAAATTTCACAACTTTGTTATAGCATTGTTCAAGTTTTGATTTTTGTGATGTCTGAAGGTTAGTAAGGATAGGAGCACCATAAAGAAGTGTGGGAAGGGGATAAGTAGTGGTAAGTGTATCTTTAGTTGTGTCAGGCAGAAAGTATTTGGCTATACAAAGCATCCCTAGTTTTTGATGAGTTTTTCTTATGCAATTTTGTATATGCAGATTGAAGTTAAGATTATTATCCACTATCATCTCTAATAATTTGCTATGACAAGTGACTTCAGTGGTTGCATTATCAAGAGAGAGGACTTTAAATTTTGTTTTTTCATTGGAGAGGGATTTGTGGAAAAATGTAGTAGTTTGGGTCTTTTAGGGTTGAGCATTAGTTGTGAGTTTCAAAGCCATGTTTCAGTTGCTGTTAAAGCTTCTTGAATGATTTTTGGAGATATGCCACATTGTCAGATGTACAAATGAGTGTGGAGTCATCTGCATACAGTATTAGGGAGACTTGTTGTATGGATGTGTGAAGGGTGTTAGCACTAATGTTAAAGAGGAAGGGAATAAGGTTAGAGACTTGTGGTACACCGGTGGTGACTGGGAGGTATGGAGAGAGGGTAGGGTACCATTTTACTGACTGATACTTATTGAATAGGTAGTTTTTAAAACCATTAAAAGAGTGAGCTGAGAGAGAGACCTAATGAGGATATTTGAAGAAGTTTGCTGTGGGAAACTGTGTTAAAGGCTATAGACACATCTAGAAATAAGGAGAAGTCAACTTTACCATTATCTCTACCTTTATTGACAGTAACTATATAGGTTAGAAGTGTAAAGTTAGTACTACGGGAAGGACAGAAGCAATGCTGCATGGGAGATAAGATTTCTTCCTGTAGGAGATACTTAAGCAATTGTTTTGCTATCTCCTGCAAGAAATAGTTTAGCAATTGTTTTTGATTATACTTTTCAAGTATTTTGGAGAGAGGGTAAATGATTGCTATATTGCAGAACCGGAAATTAGAAAATACTTTACCACACATTTTTGCATCCCCTACATTTTATAATTCCGAAATGAGTGTATTCACATTTCCCTTTGTAACTGTTGAAAACAATCCCCCATAGATGGTCTCTGTTATTCATACCCCTGGTTTTCATTTTCCCTACCTTCTTATCTTTTTTTTTACATCAGTTTAACTGTTTCAGGAATCAGGATTATATATGTGCTATTCCAAATGCCTTCTCTGTGTTCATGTAGCTTGTTTAAAATTATTAAATGGCACTTACAGAGTAAAGTACACTGCTTTCTTGGATTTCATTATTTGTTTTTCCAAGCTGTGAGCATTATTATAATAACATTATTTTAAAGCTCAGCTGTTGCCCTTATTAACTGTTTACTGTGTTTTTGCTGGACTTCTACAATAGACACGATCTGCATACCATGTCAAGGTGCTCTGAACTATTTTTGTGTTACTTATTTGGAAACAGTAATGTTCCAGGCTGAACAAAAACTGCTGCATCATTTCATTGCAGGAGAGGTTGTATGCACTCTAATAACATCTTCAAGTAGTCTTATAGGTTATTCATCTCTTCTTGACTTTATTAGGACACTGATTCATACTAGGACATGTTCTTCAATTTTCTTGGTTACATGTGGTTGCCACCATTGTACAGACATTATTGACTTATGTTCCTAGGAATTTGCTCAGCCTTCTGATATTGTTTTATATAATTTCACTTCTGTTTTCTTTGTATTCTTTGCAGTTTATGCACTTTAAATTCCAGAGTTTTTCACAGTTCTCCATTATTGCTTTATTTTAATTTAATAGCCTAATTTTTATTTAATTGCATGGACTTTGAACTCCAGCATTTATCACATTTCTTCATCATTTTATTTATTTTATATCAATTTTTAATTGATTGCCAGTTTGCCATTATATGCTATACTGTGGCACTTGCCCAGTGTTCCTCCATTTTTGTCCTTCAAATGCCATTGTATTTTTTTTTTCCCACTCTGGGTGTCATAGGGTTGGGTATTGAAGGCAGAGTGGTATGATTGCTCCCAAGTGTGAGAGTCTGGGTATTGTTCAGGTTACTAGGCATTACCCTGGGATGAAACAGGTCCAAGGCTGGACTGCTGTATATGAATGCAAGGTCCATTTATATAAAGTTTGTGATTGTCTTGGATTTTGTTTGTGATGTTTACTTGGCACTTAATATGGAAGCCAGATTAGAAGAAACCATTAGTCTTAACTTGTCAGATTTGGTGCCAGGGTTTTCTGAAACTCAGTGTTCTAGGAGGAACACAATAAGTGGCAGAGTGGTGACCTACATTTCATTCTACTTTTTTGTGACAGTGCCATCTCCTCTGTGTATGTCATGGCTCAAAGAACAAGTTGTTTCTTCTTTACCATGACACATCATAATTATGACAATATTCAAGAGCTTTGAGTGATTTTGTTATCTGGGTCTATGAGGAGCCTATTGATCTGGCATGTGAATTCCTTTGTATTATGAAAGGATTCAACTTTGCTCATGTAAATGCCAATATAAGCTACTGTTCTGGACATTCCTAGGACTTGGTGTTCCAACTAGATGTGATAACTTCAAGCTTGTCAGTTTCATGGTTAGGTCACCATCCTGTTCAGTTTACAATATACACCCCATTTATAATTCCAGATCTTGAACCTCCCCCTGTCCCTATGTCACATTCTAGTTAGTTAGTTATCCCTTTCAAAAGCAATCACTTTTTCTTTACCTGCTCACTCAGTTGTCATCCAGTTTAGTGTTTGTGTCTCCTTTTCTTCAAGTTTCCTATTATTTTACCATCTTGCATGGTTTCATTCAGATTTTCTATAAAGTTATTTACAGTCAATAGAAGTATAATTTCTCCCCTCTCTCTCCCTCTCCCTCTGTCTGAGTATTCTCTCTGCTAATTCTTTTTGTTATGGCTAAAACAAGTACTCCAACATACTGATTTGCCATGTTAAGTAGGTTTTTACTGTTTCCTTGTGTATGGCTGTTTTATTGCTTCACTGTGTAGTCATGTTCCTCAGACTTTATCATTTTATGTATACTGCTTATATAACCATATTACTTGTCTTCCTTTATTACACTGTCATTGTAGATTAAGAAGGAGCATTTCTTTGTGGGGTTTACATTAGAACAACCAAGGCTTAGCTTGTCGAACACCTAAATGTCGACAGCTAAACAGCGAAAGCTTAAAACCAAGAATGGCCACTGCCGCTATTTTTTTTCATAGGGAAAAAAAATTTGCTTGGCCATTATCGGGAATTTGCCTTTTCAAACACAAGGTGTAACTCCGGTGCAATAAAGGCTGTCTTCCTACAGTCAAAAACCTTTGTTTCACTTCAAAATAAATCCGATAAAAAGTCCGATGTTTATATATAAACTTTTAATATAAAACTAGCAAAACAGTGAAATAAGTATAGTTTATATATAAAATAATATATAAACATAAAACATGTGTATTTTTGTATATATCACACATATATATATATATATATGTAAATACATATATATATTATATATATATATTTTGTGTATGTCACATCACCACCTCTGTCAAATGTTTATGTAAAATCTTGCAAAACAGCACCTTTTTCATTTATCTAATGTAACAACTTACATGTTATCATAAAAATAAATAAAAATATATAAATATATATAAAACCATATAAAATTATGCTGTATTTGCATATATATATATATGTGATATATACAAAAATACACATGTTTTATGTTTTTATATTATTCATACACTTGTGAATATTGGAACCACATGTTTCAGCATATATGCACTATAGAGTTTTCGAATAAAAAAGAAAAAATCTTTTTAATACAAAAAAGTTTTTAAGATTAATTGATTAATTGAAATGTTTAAATGGCCAGCCAATGATATGAAATGGGATGGTATAAAATGTATGTAAACTGGCTAATTTGTGATTCTGAAGAAGTCTCCAGAGGGAGATGGAAGTGCTTAATCCGAATTTTATTTCACTGCTTTGCTAGTTTTATATTAAAAGTTTATATATAAACATCGGACTTTTTATCGGATTTATTTTGAAGTGAAACAAAGGTTTTTGACTGTAGGAAGACAGCCTTTATTGCACCGGAGCTATGCCTTGTGTTTGATTCAAGTGTTTTGCCTTTTAATTTGCCCTTTTTCCCCAATGTAGATTATCTTGGAGTTGGTATATTTAGTTAGGGGGGTGTGGGGGGCAAAGCCCCCCACTTAATAAGGGTTTGAAAGTTTGCTGTAGTGTCCCACAGCCAAGCAAATTTTTTCCCTATGAAAAAATTTGCTGAAGTAGCCGTTCGCGATTTTAAGCTTTCACAATTTAGCTGTTGATGTTTAGGTGTTCGACAAGCTAATCATTCGAGTATATAATATTGACCCTCTTTGTGTCTGACAGAGAAAATGTGTTATGTCCAGTTAGAGCTTCCCAGTAAACAGACATAAATAAGAACTTGGATTGCACTATCATCAGTGTTACAACATTTTATTTATTCCTACCTAGCTTCTTAGGATTTTTTTCAGAGTTCAGAATGTGGATTAAGAACATCAAACTTGCCAATTCCTGTTATATCACTGAGTCTAGTGCTGCAACTGGTCAGAACCAGTCAATATATACAACAAAAAAAGAACTTGTGTACTCACCATAATGTCCCATCTGTGTCTATCTTCATTTATCCTTGACCTGTGGGATTTGGTTCTGAAATCAGAACTGACTCAGCCATACTACAGTCCACAAGGACCAAAAACTCATGAGCTTTATGCTGCTCTCCCTTTTACCACAGATCAAGTTTGCTGATAAAAAGAAAAAGGTATGTGTTCCCAATATACTTTTGTGGAGACCACATCTGGTATAGGGATACTGCAAAAATAGTAAATAAAGACACAGCTCTCTTCATCAAGAGATATCAAAGGATGAGGGATGGACAGAGGCAGAGGTGTCAAGGATAATGAAGGTGTTTATTTCACTAACATCTAAAATGAATCTTGAGCAAATTCTGGATTCTTTCTGGTCTGAGGGGACATGATGGATGACTATCTTTTCTAGCAGTTTTTTTTTTTTTGATTTCTTGAACTGCTGGTTCCCTCTGACTGGGTAGAACATTGGGGATCCTTCTGAATTTTTTTGGGAAGGTTGTGAAAGGGAAATGAATGTATATGTATACACACACACACACACACACACACACACACACACACACACACACACACACACACACACACACTTTACATGCTCTTCTGCTACATCCTTCTTTTTAGAGAGAAGAATGATAAAATGCATATGGCGGCAGAGAGCGTGCGTGTGTGTGTGTGCATGTGTGTGTACAGATTTTTGCAGAATATCCAGACTTTTGCATATCATTTCTTTTCCGTTGTTCATAAAATTGTAGTTTTCTGGCAAATTAGCGGCAAATCATTAAATAATGAAGTTGGAAAATGACATACATTTAAGTTTCAGATTTCATACCCTTCAGAAAATTCTTATTAATGCAAGACCTACTATTTTATTAGCTTTCTAAGTTTGAAAGAGCAATATTTAAAAACTGTCCTTATTTTGGTGCCTTTTGTCTTTCTTAGCTTCTTTGTTAGCCAACCAGTAGTCCTTCCTAGCCTGGTCAGTCTTTTCTGTCTCCCACTTCTTCCTGCACTCCTACTTGATAGTCTATATAGACATAAACAATACCTAACAAACAGTACTAAAGCTACCCTTGCAACTACTCATCTAGTCTTCACTCTTCTGTATGCTTCATCCATTTTTACTAATCTAAAAAAGGGTGACCTCACAAAATTGGAAAGCTGCTACAGTAAAATAGCCACATTTGCTACTGACCTCAACTATAGAGAGCACCATTGCTTAGCACCCAGACACTTAAACTGGCTTGAACTACCTAACTTACTTATCTGTAACCAACTTGTTACTCTTCAGACTCTTATTCACCAACCTGTAAAAAATCTGTGCCCCTCAGAATTTAGAACAACCTTATAGTATCACTCGCCCACTATGCTCAAGTAAGAAGGTTCTGTTAACAATTACCAAAAGAAACAACATGGCTGACAAGTCCCTCTATGTGTCAAGTACAGCTAAGCTTTGGAACTCCTTACCCCCTGACATATGATCAATTACCGATAAACACCACTTTAAAAAAATATCTTAAATCATTCTTGCTTAACTCTAAGCTCTGTAACTGTCCTATATCCCCTTAGCAATTCACACACATACCTTTCACACTACAGTTCTACTGCTACTTGGGGTGTTACTCCGCTTACTCCTGCTGTAAATGCCTTACCATATCATTGCTCCACCACGGAGATAAAATGTTGAAATTATTGTATTCTTTTTTTTTTCAAATAGAAATTTTATACATTTTGCTTTAAAAACTTATCACAAAACAAATACAGTTTAAAAATGCACATTAATACAGAAGAGATCATACAATTAATAACTATAAACAATATGTACAACAGTGCTGCTTAGGGTTAATGCAAACCCTGGAGATAATCATAGTAATAAAAAAAAAAAAAGAAGAACAAATATGCAGGAGGGTAGGTACTGTAACTACACAGATTGTATTAGCCTCTAATTATGACATAGATATGATATAGGATAGAAAAACATGTATACTTATCTTGAGCCACAAAAATGAGGGGAATATGGGAAACACAAGGGTGTTAAAGGGAAAAAAGGAAGAGCTTTTAGTAGCAGTGTATAGTTTTCAGCCAAAAGCTCAAATATGACATTCCAGAATTTCTGGAAATATGTGCCTTTATACGAATTTGTAATTATGAGCTTTTGTGAAGTAATGTATTTGACAGACATATTCCTAAACCCTCTCCAAGACATTTTAGAGTAATCTAGCCAATGTTTGGAGAAATTATTGTATTCTCAATGCACATAACTGATATGTTACAATCTTGATGTTCTATGTGACTGCCGTCTAGTATTTTATTCTTTCTTATTGTCTATGACTGACATGATATAATCTTGATGTACTATGTAATGGCTGCCTTTGAAAATTTTTATTATATTATAGAGCTTTTCTCCTTGGGCCTCCGCTGAAAAAGCACTTGTGTTAAGTTGGACCATCCTGGTAAACAAATGTTAAATAAATAAATTAAAATTACTGTATTATGGACACAGCTGACTATTCTGTGGTAGAATTAGTGAAAGTCTTTAGGGGAAACCCATGGGTTTATGTGGTCTGTTGCCATGGGGGGCATTCAACCATATCTCAGAGGAACACACAAAGTTACTCTGACACAAACCAAACTAAGTAAAAAAAACACACACACAGCCCGGTAGGGAACCTGTATTTAATCCACAATGACTTAAAGCGCTTTTCGCTTGTCCTCTCGACAAACTTCTTCAGAAGTACATACAAGAAAACAGAAGTGCCAGTTTGTTTAAATACTCACACATAAATGCGTAACTAATTGTCATGCATCAACATGCCCCACAACGTACAAATGCAATTACATACAGGTTAAAAAATAAATATATGAATGTTGAAATGTTGTCTTTAACCAAATGTGTTATAAATTACCAGTATTATATATAAAGACATAAAAACATTTATAAAAACTTCACTCTCATATCAAAATAGTAACTACAAGTATATATGCATTCAAAACTTTTCAGTTACTGTATAGTCTTAAAACATTGCATAATTAAAAAAAAATGTTGTTTTAAACAACATGTAATGAATTGTAAGTCAATTATACTTAAAGGTTAACAGCAATAACTGTACCAAGATCTAAATTTTTGAAACTAGGTATATAAAAGACACGCAAGAACCTATTATTTCATTAAATTGCTACACTTTAAATATACTCCTCCTTAAATTTAATCATCTCTCCAAACATTTTAGTTTTAAAATACTTCTTATTGAACACGAATCATTTAACCCAGGGAACCTATAAGCATCAAGCCTTATTTGCCAAGCCAGTTCTAGTTCCTCTAATTTCAATGGTACTGGACCGCCACGCAAAGGGCAAGTCACTTGGTCAATGGCCATATACTTAAATTTATGGTCATTGAATAACTGTGTGTTTGGCCAGTGCATTTTCAATTTTCTCTTTTGATATCGCGTACCGATGTTCATATATCCTCTCACGGAGCCTATGCTCCATTTTACCAATGTAATATGCTGTACAGGATTGACACCTGGCCAAATACACTACGTTTTTAGACTGGCAATTGAATTTTGATCTCAGTTTGTACTCATACTGGTTGATGGAAAACATATTAGTAACGTCCATATGCCTACAAAAGTTGCAGGACTCGCATTTAAACATCCCTGTAATCTTTGAGACTCTAACACGCTGTTGTTCCAGCAGGTTTTTAAGGTTTCGATCTCTCTTGTAACTCACCCTTGGGTATTCACCTACCTTATCAAGGTATTTTAGGTTGACCTTAAATAGTTCCTTCTTCTATAAAATTCCTTTAATAAATTTACTTCCTGTACTGTATGTTGTAATAAAGCTCAACTGGAACACTTTGTTGCTAGGGTGCGACTTGTTAAAACCCACCATGTTATTAACATTAACAAGTTCTGATGTACTACTATTAATCACTTGGGCTACGCTATGCATTTTACTGCTTAAAATGGGATTATACAACTTACTAGATCTCTTAAAATCAACTTCTGCCATTAAATGGTCAATTAAATCCTCAGGATACCCTCTATTCAAAAATATTGTTTTCAGGAAGCTACATTCCTCTAAAAAATCTTCCTGGTAAGTAACAATATGCGCAGCCCTTACTAGTTGACCCTTAACCACAGAACGCTTCTGTTGGTATGGGTGACAACTTGAAAAATGTAGAAATGCATTAGAATATGTATTTTTCCTATGTATTATTGCTACAAAACAATGCTGGACCCTATCTTTCATTAACCATACATCTAGATATGCAATTGCTTCAGTATTAAATGATGACGTAAACTGAAGGAAATCTGTAGACTGGCTGAAATAATCAACCATTTCTGTACTTGTCTGCAGGTTGCCCTTTGTTACTATAAAAATATCATCTAAAAAGCGGTTGTAGTATAGTATGGAATTCATTAAATTCACATTTGTGAAAACAAGTTCTGTCTCCCAGTATACCATGACAAGGTTAGCTATACTCGCACTGCATGGGGAGCCCATAGCTACACCCACTTTTTGTAAATAAAATTCCTTGCCAAACATGAAATAATTGTTTGCCAAAATAACATCTAACAACTCTGTAACTAACTCTATTTTGACACTTGGTACTCCTTTCTTTTTTTACAAGAGCAATCCACTCAATACCCAAGGAGTGCGGGATGTAGGTGTAAAGATCCTTGACATCTATTGTGAGGACGTTGCAAGCCTCATTGTAGTCTATATTTTGCATTTTCTCCAAAAAAGAAGTCTTTACACACCTGCATCTCAGATTGCAGATATTTATTTAATATAATATCTATAAATTTTGCACACAGGTATGTAGGAGAATTACGTCCATCCACTAAAGGACGCATAGGAGGATCTTCCAAACTTTTATGCAGTTTTGGAATACCAAACAGATATGGGAGCCTGGGAAAAGGCATTGACATATAGTTGTACAGGTTCTGCTCAATTCTCCCCTCAAGAAATAAATTGTTAATGCAACTCTTAATGGCCTGATATGCTTTATTAATTTCAGACCGTGAACTAGGTTGATATGCTGGAGTATCCAACAATACCTTCATACGGTTCTCCTAATCCAAGTTGTCAAACACATACAAACCTCCACCCTTGTCGGGTTTACAGACGTGAATATCTTGTGATTCTATAAACGCCAGATAACCCTGTTCTTCCTTAGTGGTATTGTACCTGTTACACTTTTTACTACATAATTTGGCACTCTGTCTAAAATCAAGTTCGCAAACTTGCTCCAATAACTGCAACCCTGGGTGTAGTGGAGGGTTAAAGGTACTAGAAATATGAAAATTATCGACAATTGGATCATTCAAACTGTCACCCAAAAGGAAATTAAGATTTAATTTCCTTGTAAAAAGTTTGTCAAGAATAGACTTAACTATATCTAACTGTTGTGAAGGGACAAAGGTATGTCCCTTCACCAAAAAATCAACCATTTCTGGTGAAATATGCACCGATAAAAAGTTGAAAACTTTAGTCACCAGATCTGTTAGTGACAATAACAAAGCCAGTGTCTTCATGGGTTACAGACTCAACTTCGTCCTCATAGATGTTACTATGTTGAAGGCCTTGTTCTGCTACCACAGATGTACCAGGGGCAAAAAATACTATTTCTTCCATTTGTTGTTCTTGTAGTTCCCCTTCTTGTTGTATTGCTGTGGTTTCTTTTGTTTCAGTCTGGCCCCTGTATGATTTACCTGGTGAAAATTTTGATTAAATTGATCATTGTTAGTCTGTACACAAGGA
>NC_056735.1:229136682-229234182 GCF_019279795.1 Protopterus annectens | reverse complement strand
CTGTGCCTCTGTTCAGCAGAGCCATCAAAGTGATCCCTGGGGTAAACTTTCTGTTTCCCATCCACTCGTCAAGGTTTCTCTTGAAGAGGGTTAGCGAGGAGCTCTGCCTAATGTAGATTGGAATCTTGTTCCAGAGCATGGAAAGACTCTGGGAGAGGAATCTATCCCTCCAGCATGTCCTATTTATTGTTGTGGTGAGGTTTAGATCCCTGGACCGTGTGGCTCGAGGGGATATGGTTTTCTTTAGGTGGAGCATGTCCATCAATTCTGGGTTGGACATAGCCTTGTATGTCAGGCAGAGATCACCTCTGAGTAGGCGGTATGCAACTGAGTACAGCTGGAGTTTCTTCGGTTGAGCTGCATAGGGCATCTGCTTGAGGCCAGTGATCCTCTTGGTGAGGTACTTCTGTGGTCTTTCCAGTTGTTGCAGGTGTCTTGTAAGGTACATCCCAAATGGGGCATTGTACTCTATGATGGGTCTGGTGAGTGATGCATAGATGGGCCCAATGACCTCTTTTGATCTGGATTGTGATTAGATGGGCCACATAGAAGGATTTTCTAACCACTTTGGCAATTTGATTATCAAAGGAGAGGTTATTATCTACTTGGGTCCCTAGATCCCTTATTACATCTTCCGTATTTAGGGGGCTACCACCTATGTGGTAGTTTATGGGTACTTTGTTTTTTTCAAAGGGGATGACTATGCACTTTTTGGCATTTAGCTTGAGGCCATGGTTTTGACACCAGGTATCTGTCTCAGTGAGACCCTTTTGGAGGAAGTCTATGTTAGCCGGAAAGTCTATTATAGCCCCTAGTTTGCAGTCGTCTGCGAACTTGGTCAGCCATAGTCCTCCTCTGCTTGTCTGTACCTCTGAGAAGTATATGCTGAACAGGAGGGGTCCTAGGACTGAGCCCTGGGGAATGCCACTTGTAACCGGTTTAGAGTCTGACCTAGCTCCCACAACTCTCACCATGTGGGTTCTGTCTGTGAGCCAGTTGGCAACCCATCTCGTGACGTAGGGGTTTATGTTCAGGCTGGTGAGCTTGTCTATAATACCTGAGTGGGTAATAGTGTCGAAGGCCTTTGCAAGGTCTAGGTAGGCTGTGTTGACCACCTTTCCCACGTCTGTAGCCTTGGTTACTGTCTCAAAGAAGTCCACCAGGTTTAGGAGGCATGATCTGCCCTTAACAAAGCCAAAATGGGCAGGGTCCAGTGTTTGGAGGTTTCCAATGTCTCTGTTAATGAGATCCATGATGATGCACTCCATAGCTTTGCAGACCAAGCTAGTCAGGCTTATAGGGCAAAAGTTCCTGGGATCCGTTGTCGCTCCAACTTTGTGGAGTGGAATAACCGTTGCTGTGCACCACTCTGTGGGCATGTAGCCTGTGGAGAGGCTGAGTTTAAACAGTGTGTTTAGGTGAGGGGTTATTTCATCTTTGAGCTCATGTAGGACGCAGCCTGGGACACCATCCAGTCCCATTGATGCTGTGTTTTTGGCTTTGGAGAGGGATGTTTTAACCTGAGTGTCTGTGATTTCAGGGGCACTACATTCTTCTGGTATAGTTATGGGCCCTTTTGGGGGTGAGAGGGGGGTGAAGTTTGCACTGAACCTGTCTGCCAGGATGTTGGCTATATCGGTAGGTTCAGTGTATTTTGTGCCATTCTGCACTAACTCTACGCAGATCTGAGAATTGCCACTTAGATTCTTGATATAGCTAAAGAATGCCTTGTGGTTATCTTTGGAGTCCATGACAATTTTTCTTTCGAAGCTAGCCTTGGATGATTTTATGAGGGAACATAGTTTTTTGCTAATACTGATCAGGGATGCCTTCCCTTCTTGGGATTTTACTCTTTTCTGTACTAGTTTCCTCCTTCTATTGTATAGCTTGTTTATGGCAGGGGTCCACCAGAACGGTTTCCTTTTCTTGGAGAAGTGAGTCTTGGTTTTGTTTGGGATAGCACGATCCATGCATTCTTGTAGGTGCCCATAGAGTGCATTAGTAATCATAAAAGGGTAAATTTATATTGATGTTTCCACCGTACTGTTAACAAATTTATGCATTTAATAGTTGTGGACTACAAAGCAAACTTAATGATTTCTTTTGAATGGCCTCAGCCCAGAATGTGAAAGATGCAGGACATATAGGACTGATAACAAAGGGAGGAGGTTCAGGAGAGAAGGGAAAAGGTTGTTAGCTGAACACTGTTTTCTGATAACAGAACAAATCAACAGTGTTTCAACAAAGCTTTTTTTTTATTTTGATATATCTTTCTGTGAGGTTTAGCCACCATTGAGGTAGATTTGATAGGGTAGCACAGCAGTATGGCCCCTATGAGAGTATTTGGGACATTACTCACTACCACCTTAAAAGTGGAATTAAAAGTTTTGCCAAAAGACAGTTTACAAAAATGTGGTCATTGCTGAGATGACAGATATTCATGGTTAGATCTGTTATGGTGCTCTGTACCTTCAAAAGTACTCTCTCACTGGCATGACATAGGCATTTGACATTTTTGCTCCATTATTGTCTTTCAGGCACGTGCGTGTATATGTATGCATGTTTGTGTGTATGTGTACATGTTTTCATACAGGTATGTGTGCGTGGGGAGTCTCCCATGCTTCTCTTTATATTAAATAACTAACACCAGGGTTATTTTACACCTAAAATAAAACTCTACCCAACAGGTAAAATTTCATTTTTATAAAACTGTGCTTTTAGCCAGGAGGACTAGTCATTTCAGAGAGCCAGAGTCAGGGAACGACATTGTTCTGTGTGAGCTAGTGCCCCTAAATGGTCTCATGACAGACTGAAAAAAAAAACAATGTTCCACCTACTCAGGAACATATTGTCATTGTTCCTCTGTAGAAAAAAGTTAGAGAGACTCCTCTTATCTTAGCTCACTCAACATTTTTCATAAAATCTGATACTTACCACAATTAAAAAATGTCTACAGTGATAAGAAAGCAGAAAAAGGTACACATATTAGAAATCCCCATCCTTTCTGATGTTATCATTTCAGGACAAGAATCATGCTTCACTTAGAAAGCTGTACATTTACTCAGCATTCACAGACATCTTAGCATTCAAGATTGTAGCATCCCTGCATATATCACAAGCTGCTGATGTTAGTTAACTTGCATCCTAGATTATTCCAGTTGCCACTGCTTACAGGCACATATCCGTGGCATTTATTTACATTACCTCTTACAAGACAGTGAGATGAAAGTCTATGACAGGCTTAACCTCAGTCCCCTCCAAACAACATGCCGATTGCAGTGGACTACTGGGTCAATATAAGTATGTGAGTTGAACATTTAGTAAAAGTGTGCAGATGGTGAGAATGGGATTACATGTTATGTTTTGTATCAGCAACGATTGGTGTTGAGCGATAGTAATGCAAAGACAGCAGAGGGTTTTGGGGTGATTCACATGTCAAACTTTCTCTTTTCAGCATTCATAGCAGAAGACAGGAATAAGAGGGTCTTCCAGAAGCCACTTCTGCAGTATCATAATGCTTAGAGCCAAAGAGGAACTACTGTTTGAGGTGTTTTTCTTACTTAGTCTTTGGATCATATAACGAGACTGAATATTGTTATATATTGTTATATCTTTATCCTGTGTCATCTCAATCAAATCAGAGCTATAATACTTTATAAAGTTACAATAAGCTAAATAGAGCAGCTTCTGTAGTCCATGTAAAACCAGAGAATCACCAAGGAGCCCAATGCAACTTATACTACAAAATAAAAAAAAGGGAAAGTCTGAATATTACATTTTATTGGGTAATACAATACAAAGCACATATACACCTTGAGAAGAATTTTTATCTAAGTGGACTTCTTTATACTATATTACCAAGGATCTGATGAAGTGTACTTTCTTGGATGAAAGTATTTATTCTGATACATTTGTACATGGTGTATTATCTACTACTTTATAAAGTGTTAATCCGCATAATCACAACAGACTTTTATTTGCTTTCTTTCCCTATATAAAGCTGTGTTTAACAGAATCCATCTTCAGTACACCTTTAACAGACAAGTGTACACTGATTTTCTAACATCTACATAGTGTAGTACTCTGTTAATAGTGTGAAAATATATTTAAAAACATTATACTAATAATTCCATACTTTTGTAAACAGATGAATGTTATACTTCATGGCAATAAAAACAGACCGTTAGCATTTCAAGACATTTTAAGTTTCTGAATCACCTTTTAATACAGTTTGCAAAAATTATTGTAAATTACCCAACATGCTAGAAGTAACTGACAAATGGAGGTATAGACAAAACAGGAAATATCTTGGAAAAATTGAAAAAATGTATTGCTATGGAATTCGCAAAGAATGAATCAAAAGACAATAGATACCATTCCTTTTCCTTTAAAATAAATAGGAAAATGAAACATACTCTATGACAGCTGAAGTACCATTAAAAAATGTTGGTACTTTATTCAATTGCTCTTTGTTACCCAGTCAGACAAAGAACAGATACTGCTCAAGGCTTTGATACAGGATATTTTAATCCTGTGTATTTAAGGAATCAGTCACTTTGCCTTCTGATACTCAGCTTTCTCCAGTAAGTGTGCTTTCTTTTTAATTATTTTTAATAGTGATTAGTTGTGGGAATTACACCACATTACTTTATTGTAGAAACGATCTGTATATAACATAAAATATAATAACACTGTAGAGAATAAATGTAACATCATGTATAAACAATTGCTGTTTTTACTTACTCTGTCTCCATAACCAGCCACTCTTCATCAAAGCCATTCTATTCCAGAAGCGAAGTTGTAATGCTAGAGTTAACAGTGTTATGGTGAACTAACAAATCAGATGCTGCAAGACTGAGCCAGAAAAAATATACAAATACTGGTCTTGTGAGCCTTGAATGTAGAGCAAAACAATTGTCTTCTGTGATAATAAAAGGGAGCCCTTTCTCTACTGTGCTTTCTTTGCACAGAAGCTTTTGTTAATAACGGATTACTGTGTAACCTTTATCCTTCCTACTCAGCTTTGGAAAAGTCCAGAACATCCCTGACAGTGTAGAAAATCTTTGCAGTAATAGTCTATAAAAAGCTCACCTGAAACAGGCTGCAGATGCTTCCAAATCACTTAAACTCCAGTTTTAACAAGACACATTGGTGTTTTCATTGTGTACTTTAATTATGTATTATGTGTAGTAAACAGAAAACATGTGATATACATATGTGTTTCTCTGAAGCTCTCTCCCTCCCGCCCTCTCTCTTTCTCTCTTGTCCTATAAACTTTCTAAATCACAGATGATTCCTTGAGCCTTAAATCTCTTGTAATAGATGTCAGAGAAATTCTGTTTACACAAATTCAGTTTATACAAATCTTGTCACCTTCTAATATGTTACAATCTACTGAGCAGGAAATTTATAATGCCATTTTTTATTATTGATAATTGGTCTACTAAACACCAAGGAAAGCAAGTTGTTACACTGTGAATGTTATAATACAAGCAAGCACTTGTACGTATGATGTCATAGTATACACTCTGTTATGTAAACCTGTCAGAGTACCCCTAGCTGATTAAACAGTGAAAGATATAATCTGCTAAGCAGGATATTTATAGTTTCCATTTTGTAATTATCGATAATTGGTCTACCAAGAAAAGCAAGTTGTTACATTGTGAACAATATGATACAAGTAAGTATTGTAAGGAGAAACATAAACAGTTCATTCGCAAATATTGATCTGCATTGATTTCATTACGCATTAGGTATATGGTAAGGCAAAGAGTTGGACATAAAAAAAAAATTAAACTTAAACAGCCAGAGGATCCTAACTTTAATCCCCAATAGCACTGTGTCTATAACCAGTCAGCAGTAGAATAAATGGGTGAAAATGGTGAGGAACAGGTTGATGGTCTGGGTGGGCCAGAAAATCAAATCTCAAGTACATACCACAATGCAAGCCTGGCAGTTTTAAGTTCAGGTACAGTCAGCCTATGCCAACATTTTCAGGCAACTCAATCAGTGCCTCATTCTCTTAATTTAAAATTATATGAACATTTCCAGCTACCTGCTACTAGATAGAAAGAAATACAAGGTAAGTGACATAAAATCATAATAGTTCTAAAATACTTATTACTTATTTGTAATATAAACAATGTTGTATGCAATTAGAATGGTAATTAGCCTTTTTTATTGTAATTTTCAAATTCACGCTCCAATAACATTTAGGCCTGAACATGCACTTTAGGGCATAAGGGCACAGGTTCCATGATTACCGTGACTTCATTCAGGTATAAAATTACTTTCACACATAGAGAAGAAACAGGGATGACGGACAAAAAAAATGGAGAAATTTATTTCTGCAATAAAAATTTGATTCTACTGTGATGGTCCCTACTCCAGGCCATTAATCAAGGAGCCTCAATCATCACCACTGACACCAGTGAGGGATGGCCACTAGGAGCAAAAATGAATACATACAGTATTTTCAGCACCAAGCACAATTTCCCTTAAGAGCACACAAGAAGCTCATTCCAGACCTGGGGCAGGACTCTCCGTATCTCTCCAGGCCCCAAAGAAGACCCTACACTGACCCCTTTGGAGCTCTGTGTCCCTGTTCCAAGTAGCTCACACACAATTGGATATTTGATTTTCACACACACATACACATGGAGGAGGCTGCCACAGATTTACCAGCTGTGCCCCCACTGCCCAGACTATACGGTAATTATTCTGCTACCAGTCAGCTACTCTAAAGCTC
Organism: Protopterus annectens; assembly: GCF_019279795.1. NCBI lineage: Eukaryota > Metazoa > Chordata > Ceratodontiformes > Protopteridae > Protopterus > Protopterus annectens. Next base: position 229,227,434 of record NC_056735.1, on the reverse strand, counting down.
TTACAAGGGTACCCAATTATAATGAGTAAAATTAATACTATTACAAATGGTAGAGTTTGACCAAAGCAGCAAAGCTTTCAGGAACAGCCACAGTGTCATCAAAATAACCATCAGTTCTCTCAGGATTAAAAGTTGTCTCTAAAAGACCAGCCAGAGTGAAAGGTATACAAATATTTAATAAATAATAAAATAGAAAACATGAGAATACTAAATATCTAGTTACAATAAACACCAGAGTTTCGATCACAAGAGATATAAAAAATACAGTTGGATAGATTCACACAGATGCAGAATAATAATATTTAACTAATCTCGCTATACTCTCCTGACTGACTAAAGAATTACTGTTCATTAGGTAAGTTATTTACTACAGCAAGGCAAGATGATGAGTGCTGAGTTGCTTACTGCAGCATGACAAGATGAGGTATGTGGATGTGTGAGATATCCATGACAGAGCTTTCCTGTCAGGTTCCAAAAAACAAATGCTGCTGCAAGAGTTCAGAAATATTTCTCGCTAATATCTAAAGAATCATTTCAGTGCTGATTATAGAATGACATCACATCTGGTCACCTGACAATACAGGGTCTATGTCATAAAACTGAAAACGCAAACTCTTGAACGCTCACATGAGCAAATAATCAGAAACACAAAACTGGTATTGTGGGGGGCTTTGCCCCCACCCCGCTAAATATATATTCCTACTCCGAGATCACACTACAGTGAGGAAAGGGCAAATATTCAAATCTTCACTGTACTGTGATCCCAAAATACCACTTTCGAGTTTCTGATTATTCTCTCATGTGAGCATTCGAGAGTTTGTGTTTTTATCATTTTGAAGTAAACCTACAATATACACCCATAGCTTTGCTAAGATCTGTTGCAGCATCTGAAAGCTATAAAACAATTTCAGAAACCTCCAGCCTTCCAGGGTAGCAATTAGTTCACCCCTAAGGAAAATATAGTAAGATTCCTAGTCTTGGTTTTCCCAGACATTTTTGTCTCTGGCTGCAATCAGACTTGAAAGGTAAAATCTTTATGGCCTAAACCAACCCATTTAATTTTCAACCTATTTGTTAAAAATTAGCTGGACTGAGATTCAGCTCTTCCTTTCCAGAATTCCGTGTTAAAAACATTTACATTTAATCAGTTATAATAATACTGTCTGACATACATGTATATCTAATTTCTGACCGATAGGAGCCACTGTTGATGCATTTTTAACACAAACTACTGTACAAGTACATTTTTAACACAAGCATCTGTACAAATCAGTGTGATAGTCAAAGTATATACAATTCTTTATAAAACTCCAGCTAGGTATGCTGGCATATGTTACACATGCAGTGCCCTACCCTCCTTGGCACAGATGGTACTACCTCAAATCATCACATCTACTGTATAATTTATTTTTGTATGTATATATGTATTTGTTAGCCAGGGTAGATCACTGATCTGCCTTGATCATTTTCAGGTTCAGCCTGGGTGCAGAAAAGCATATAGAAGAAGTACATTAAAAAAAAAGACAAAGCATGTACAAGAGTTCAGCAAGACCTAGAGGTAGTAATACCATTTCTGTATATCTTTACAAAGGGCCAGAAATAACATGCAGTTAGAATATTCTGTGAAAATTATATTGTTAATGCCTAGCAACTCATGGGTGTAAAGACCAGGAGCAAATAATAAAAAGTGAATAAAATAATGAATGCATAGGATACACTTAATGCAGAGCAATTCATGCTGGCATAAACAGTGGAATGGAGCAGTAATAACACTGTTTGACTAGTGGAATATTGCCATGTATTGATTGTTGTAGGCCAATGTGTAAATGGTAATTGAAGTTAGAGATGCATGTGTGAGCTGATGGGGTTATAAATCTGCAACTTGAAAGAGGGGATTGTTAAAATAATTTGAGAAGGAAAGAGTTGTTGGGTATTTATGCCTAGATGACATTACTTTTACTGAAGCGTATTTAACTTTGTTTAAAGAGATGTGTTTTCAATTGTTTTCTAAAGTTACTATAGGATAGGATGTCACATATTTGTTTGGGAAAGGATTCCCAGAGTTTGGAGGCCATGATGGAGAAAGAGTCTTCCGGCTGCTTTCTGTTCTGTATGTGGGGTGAAACAGTGTGATCTGAAAGGGTGGAGAAATCTAAGGTTGTATGGGAGTTGTCTTTCAAAGAGTCTCCTAGCAAAGAATGGAAAGGAGTCCATGTTGATGAGATGATAGGTCACTGAACTGAGAAATAAGGTGATTCTTTGGTGGATGGGTAGTCATTTGCATTTATTAATGGTGTGACAGTGCTGTTCTTATATATGGGTTCATATGTGAATAGTAATCTAACTGTCCTGGAGGGTCATTTTAAGCCTAGCCAATAACCTGTGGTCAGAATCAAACCATGTACCTTGCATCTATGAAGTGAACAACTTAGCCATTGTCAAACCCACCTCTAGGCATTATGCCAAACCCACCCCTTTATTATGGGACAATGTTATATATTTGCATATGTTGCTGAAAAGGTTTAGAGTGTACTGCTAAAAGGCCCTTTTTGGAGGCAGAGACAGTTAGAAGGAGACTATATTCTAGTCAGGAGAGCAGCATACCATTTCCAATAGTTGCCTACTTTCTGCAGAGAGAAATTAAGATATTTTTCTAGCCTAGAAAAGGAGTAAATTCACTTTGGCTTTGGTAACTTGGATCTGGTGTTGGAAAGTTAAAGTGGTCTAACCAGATGTCTAGATATCTGTATGTATTTACATTTTCTAAAGTGTCCTTGTTATTTATGGTAGTGAACCAGTTAGAGCACTGTTTTTTTCAGCCTTTGGGTTATGGAAAATAATATGGCTTTGGTTTTGTTAATGTTAATAGGTAGTTTATGTTGGAAGAGTCATTGCAACAGATTTGAGAGGTCTTTCTGAAGACGGTCTGAGATGAGTATGGTAAAGTAGTCAAATGTGTTTATGGACATGGCATCTGCATACAGTTATGATGGTTAAGCCGGACTGCTCACAGGGGGAAATTATTGACATATAGAGAGAAAAGAATGGGGGATAGTATTGAGCCTTGTGGGACACTTTTGTTGAGGGAGACTGTTTTGGATGTGGAGCTAAGATAAGCAGTGAATAATATAATAGGGAAAATAAACTACAAAACATTTGTGTTGCTTGTAGACTAATTCATACACTGAGTAGGGATTCTAGTAGAAGGGAGTGGTCAACCATGTCGTAGGTCTTGGACAGTCTATGAAGACTGCCCCTGTTAGGTTACCTTTTTCATTATTTTGTAGGATGTCATCAGTTAGGGTGCTGTATTGCAGATCTTATGCTCTGACCAGAATAGAAGTAATTTTTGTGGGGACAGAGGATTGTGTAGGTTTGGAGGTGGTGGGTTAGTTGGTCATAGACTAGTTTTTCTAGCATTTTTCATAGTATTGGAGAAACTGAGATTGTTTTGAAGTATTTGGCTGTAGAGGAATTAGAGCAGTTAATGGTGCTATAATAATGATAATGCTGATGTCTGCACACACAAGTTTGGAGAAAATCCTGAACACTATGACTTCAGAAGTATGACCAACCCTCATTCACCATCGCTGTATGAAAACAGTGAAAGTGTACATTTTGTTATAGCTTACATAAACAATAATGCTCTTCTGACTAGGTACTACTTGGGAAGAAAAACAAAAAAGCAGGGCCATTATAAGGCCTTTATCCTCCTGGAAGGTTTGTTGTTTCACAACATAATGTACCTTGCATAATACTGTAGTGCTTAGTAAATGTCACAGGAAGTACCAAGTTTGCAATAGTAAAGTTATAAAGTGATTTCTACTTACTCTATTACAATGTCAAGAAAGCCATTTCTGTGCTGGTGTAATCATGTTCTGTAAATGAAAATCATAACTTTGAAACTGTGAAAGTGCATGCAAATCAGGTTGCACCATTCATGTTTTTAACTGCTTACCTCCCCCTGACTTTGCAGGTAATGTCACTTTCAAGAAAAGACTGATGGAGGATGGTTCAGACATGCCTATTATGGTTTCATACAGATTTCTTTAGCCTGAATGGGAAGCAATAGAAAACAATTAGATTCACTACTGACAATTTTATGTGAAAGCATTTCTTTTAATTTACTAGTTTACAGATTGCAGCCACACACTACAAGAAACAGAATGCCTCTTTGTATCAGTTAAACACATACTTGAATTTCTCTGAACTCAGTAGTAACCAAGAGTTTTGCTCATTTAGTATGAGTTTCCATACTTCTTAACTGTACAGATTTTCAGAGAATGTCCAGATTTTTGCCTCATTTTGGTCCATTTTCCATAAAATTGTGGTTTTCTGACAAGTTAGTGGCAATTCATTAAAGACTGAAGTTAGAAAATAATGACAGACATTTGAGTTTCAGACTTCATACCATTCAGAAAATTCATGCCAATGCAAAACGTGTTATTCTATCAACTTCCCAAGCTTCTAAGAGCAATATTTAAAAAGTGTCCCCATTTTAGGGCCTTTGTCCCACTTTTATTTATGGCTTTGTCCAGATTTCTTCTTCAACAAGTTTGAGAGGTATGTGAGTTTCCTCATACTGACCGTATTTCCAAACAATCCAGAAGCTAGTGATGTGGCACTCCTTTTCAGTGCTGAGACTTCAGCCGCTCTCTGGTTTGAGGTTTCTTAATTGTTTCCTCTGCATAGGCAATTAAGCACGTGCTCTTTCATTCCACCCCAACTCCTGTATGATTGCAGAATGGAATTTACTGAGGAAAAGACTGAAACAAATGAGCAATTAATCAATGTGAGTTTATCAGAAATTTAAGACAAGGTTGACTTTGCAACCTCATAAAACACACAAGAAATTTCAGTTTATAGTAAACTTCACTGTGCATGCAATGCCATTTTTAAGATGTAGTATTTTCTACTCTTTAGTACTATGGTGGTGGTGCTGCGGTAGCGTTGTCACCTCACAGATAGACGTTGCCCGTTCGATTCTCAGTTAGAGCGTCTTCTGTGTGGCGACATGCGTGAATGGGCATTCCTTCACTGAAGGTTGTGCATTAGGCCCGGCAAGCCAGTATGTAAAAATCTACTGCCAATCATTAGTGGACCGGAGTTCCGCTGTGGCGACCCCTAACCGGGAAAAGCCGAAAGACACAAACAAGTATTTTCTACTCTTTATTTTTCAAATAACTTTTTAATTGAGGACATTTTTATTTTGATATTATAACAAATCCTAGTACTGGGGAAAAAAATAAAGTATATAACTTTATTAAATAAAGTGCTCATGCATACAATGTATATACATTATACAGAGAAAGAAAGCATTGTACTGTATCATATTTGGAACCTTTCCAGTGTAAGCTGAAATTCAGAAACCATACTACTGTAAAAGAAAAGTTTTAAACAAAGACTTACTAAATTTAAGAACTGATTGCCTCGATTTAAGATTGTCTTTATTTTAGAAAATAAAATAACACATACAGAAATGTAGAAGAAATGGAATCATCTTAGAAAATAATAAGAAAAATAACTAATTAATAAAATGCAACCTGAATTAGAAAATAAATATTAAAGTGTCAGTGCTTTCTAGTTCTGTGCTTCTGTTTACAGCCCTAAGTATCAGTGTAACCTGTTTAAGAAAAATACATCAGCGTCCTGTAGAGAAACTCTTTATATTAATTAGGCTGGCATATAAACATGGACATGGGCTTATAAGTGTGGCTTCATTAATTACAATACACATTGCTTTTGCAGAAAGTCAGTGCCCTGCAACTGCATTTTCTTCAAAGGTGAGGGGCTTAGTGGCCTTGGAAGCTGCTGCCACCTAAACAACAATGCAAGACTAGGGAACAGGAATTCCGCAATTACACCAGAAAACAAAAGGGCACCAGGGATAGTGACAGAAGGAAATGGATTCAGGATGAGAGAGCTGATACCTGACATATACTGGGCAGGTCATCCATTTTCTCCAACCTTAAAAACTTTAAGGATTGAAAGACTGAATGAAAGGAGGGACTGAGGATGGAGTAGTAGATATGCAGGTGTTTGATGACATGGATGTAGTCAGTAACAGTTTTGAAAGGGACAAGCAGTTTCTGTGAGTAGTGTTCTCATTTTTAGGCATATTATCAGGCACAGAACACATTCAGTTTGTCCAGGTCATCTTTGTGTGACAAACTGTCCAAGGACATTTTGTGATGAGAAACAAGCCTAATAGTTCTCACTCATCATAACTGCTACTGCTGTCTTTGAAAAATGCAAAGATGTAATCACTAGCTGTTTTTGCATAATTTCATAAACTCCATTGTTTTGTTTTTTTTAATTTTATATCAACTTTATTGAAAGAATCACCTATGGTTAAAGTGAGTAAAAACTGGGGGAGTCATTTGGCAGAAGAGCAATCGCCTGATAAAAACAGGTGAGCAAAGTAACAATATCAAACACCTACTAGACTCACATAACAAAACATGTTATCACTATACTCAAGTATACAAATTCTAACAGTAACAAAATCAGCCTTGGGTAAAACCATCCAGACTCTCAAGGCAGCATAGAGGAATGCAAAACTGGAAATGCATGCCATTGTCACTATTAGGGATGAAACTTTGTTGCACATTCTTGTGGTACATATTTAGGCAATAATTAATATTCATGTGTAAGATAATATTAACCTTTCACTCACAAATAAGGCTCAAAATCTGATGAAAAGGAAAGGTTCCCACACAAACAAGTTGGCACATTTTTTTCTTGCCAAAATCTTTGTAATGCCAAGACATAACCAAATGTGCTTTTTGTACTCTTTGTGTACAAATTTGTACCTCTGGCAATTGCCCTGTAACTCAAGAAATATAATAGCAAGTGTATCTGGAGTATAACTCTAATGAAACAGTTCAAGAAAAGTAGATGTGGATATGCACATAATCATTAAAATCATGTCCCAGTTATTTATAGTCACTGTTCCCTCGGAGTATCGACTCACCCTCTGCCAAAATGAATCAAGGAAGGCTAGCATCACTAATCTCAAAGCAATACAGATAACTGATACTTGGCAGCAATCAGCCTTATCACCTTTCTAAACTTGCTTTCAAATGCTTTTATTTATGCAGCATACTGTCAGCCCTGTAAGTGAATGATATCATACTGAACAATTTCTTATTACCTATATCAAAAATCTATAAAACTGCTGACATAAAAAAACTCCAGTGCTAAACAGGCACAAAACATAAACCCAACTATACAGAAACAAGAAAAGATGGCAATTTCCAAGGTCTAATGTAGGGCTGGCAGGGAAATGTGAGGTAAAAAAAAAATTCCATGCTAACTGCAACAGGCAGCTGACCATAATAGTCCCAGAGCATACAATCAATATGAATATTAAAGATGCCATAAAAGGGAAATAAAAAGGTGTGATTTTTGTTTACCTTGAGAGAATCCAAATTTTATGTAATAGGTTCACAGGGGCCTGTAGCCCTACTATGAATCTTACCTGAAAGCTAAATAGTCAGAAGTAGTTTTTGAGGTAGGTACTTGAAAAATCATAGGATATTCATTTCATTTTGAGCACAGCTCTTTGAACGCTACTGTCTAATCTGGTAGAAAGGCATAACTCAGACAACATATTTGAAGATCTGCAGCTTGATAATGTGAGTACAAGCATACTTCAAGTGAATAAAAGTACTTCAAGTGCATAAAAGGTTAACCCTGACCATGAATAGATTGACACCTTTGTGGCTATGTTTAAGTACCCTTTGACATGACCCCTGAGCACTGTAGTCTTCATAAGTTTCAGAACTGCCATAATAGGTACAAGAATACATAAGGATCAATAGGGATCATGTAGGTACTGGTTGGTGTCAATCAACGTTCTAAGATGAAAAGCAAATTAAACTCACAAGCCTATGTACATGTTTGAAAGCAAAGCACACCAGGAGTCATTACATGTTGCCCTGATCAAATACAGCAACATAGGCTGGCAGAGAATAGACAAAGACAGACAGACAGACACATACAGAGCCAAACACACACACACACACACGCACGTCACACACACACACACACACACACACACACACACACACACACACACACACACACACACACACACACACACACACACACACCACAACAGTAAATCAACCCATTTATATCTTATTATCTTACTAAACCAGAAGGAAAACTTGGAATAAAATGCATGTTATGATATTAGAATTAAAGTAGCTGCTTTGATTCCAAAAATTATCTGTTAGCTGGCAGTTCTAACAAGTGCATTTCTACATAGGGACATAAGAAGAGGAAGATTCAGGATGTAGAAGATTCCCTATTACCTGATCCGTCCTGTGTTCTTACATCAGGATTTGCTGATATTTCGGTGTGTCTTTCTTTCTTTAGGCCCACCTCTTCAAATTATAACATAATCCTCCCTTGCACAGGACTACTGTTACCTGAGCAGGATAAGCAATGTATTGCACTTTAAATACATTCCAAAGGATGCAAAAAATACACCAATCACACATATTTATATAATTATTAAAAACTGAAACTTTAAACCTGTTATTTAGAATGTAGAATTTAAAATTTAAAAAGTAAGCCTAACTAAATAATGTAAACAACAATGTTAGTATAACAATAAATATGATATTCTTACATCTGTTGTCACAATTCTGCTGCATGAAGTTTAAGAACACTTATGAATTACATGTTATCATTAAGCTCAGTGGAACTCATTGTATTGTATCTCAACTGCCACTGTAATTCTCTGCATTCTATAGATGCCTTCCATGGCTCACTTCTTGGGTTTTTGGGAGTTTTTCAAGAACAAAGAACAGCAAATAAAAACTTCTTGCAATGTTCACAATTAATAGAGTTCTTACAAATCCATTATTGTCATTACCACAGTTGATGTTGTAATTGTTTATATATATATATATATATATATATATATATATATATATATATATATACATATATATATATATGTGTGTGTGTGTGTGTGTGTGTGTGTGTGTGTGTGTGTGTGTGTATATATATATATATATATATATATATATATATATATATATATAAATATATATGTATATATATATATATATATATATATATATATATATATATATATATGGGTCTACTTGACATTACCGAAATCCCAGCAGAATGACATTTAAAACACTCAGCCCACAACACCGACACTACACAAAACCGACATACCCGACACACACAATCCCGACACTACAAAATCCCGGCAAACCTCCCGACAATGTACAAACACCAACACACACAAACAACATATAAAAAAAATCACAACATTCCAAATAAATCTACCTACTTCCCTCCACCCACACCCACCATCTAATCCAATTTAAACCCTTACCAGTAACACATAAAATACACTTCAAATAAAAAAACCTTACATACAAGCCTTTATATTTCATGTTTTTGCAGGGGGCAATGCCTCCCTGCACCCCTCAGTCCCCCTGCTACTTATAGATACCAACTCTGAGATCACACTACAATGTCCACAAGAGTGGATTTCCTGTTCCGCTCAACTTGGACTGTCAAGCATTCGGAAGTCAGCATTTTGAAATTTCGCTCATGTGAAACGTCAAACTTTTCAGCTTGGTGTTTTAAATGTCGGTCTACTACGATTTAGGTAATCTCAAGTAGACCTATATATATATATATATATATATATATATCGGCCAATTTCTATTCTTTCACCTCTTTCTAAGCTACTCGAAAGGTGAATTCCTCTCCAGCTCAAGAAATTCTTACCAACAAATAACCTTCTCGCAAACACTCAGCATGAGTTTCGCCCATCACATAGTACCACTACAGCTCTCTTATCCTTCAGTAATACCGTAAACTATCACAGGAATAACAACAACCTTGTATCTACCATCTTTCTAGACCTATCAAAAGCTTTTGATATGGTCTCCCATTCCAAACTAATTGATGCACTAACTGAACTATCCTTCTCACCATCTGCCACAGCATGGTTTCATAACTATTTATCTGGCCATCAACAATCTTTTCTATGGCAGGGTGACCTAGCTCCACATCTTCCTTTATCAATTGGTGTCCCCCAAGGATCTAACTTGGGCCATCTCTTTTTCTCCCTCTTTACTAATAATCTATACACAGCTACTCCACATGGTTCTATAATACAGTATGCAGATGATTCAACATTTATCTGTGCTGCCACGTCTCTATCAACTCTTCATTCTCATACACAGGAATCTTTCACTTCTGTTGAAACATGGTTAGCCAATGCCCATCTAATCCTGAACCCAAACAAAACTAAATTATTATCCAAATCAGTAGAAATACTCCCAACAAATGGATAAAAGTTCCTGTGACACGAAAAATAAAGTGAATCAAATATATAATCCAATGCATACACAGGAACTAGAACAGCAGTCGCTTCTAATAAGGATGAAATAAAAGACCAGGTAGCTCAGCAAAAATGACCAACACTGTAATAAAATTGATTTATTCCACATGGAAAGTAAGCGCTTTCACCCGAAGGCTTCTTCAGACAATGATCCCATTCATAAAATACAAACTTTAAATAGCAGCATATAACATCTGATAGGTTCATGTCACACAAACATCATAAAAAATATGAAGTTTTAAAACAACTAACTTATAAAATTCACAAATGAACCTTATTTACTATGTTTATCCTAAAATACATATATACAAAATAGACTTATTATACCAAGTGCAACATTGAATATCATGATTTAGGTTTAAATATTCTTCTTTTACGTAAAATGGGCTTTAACTGAATTTTGTCATTCAGCCCTGGGGATTTATCTGCTCTACAGCGGATAATCCACCTTAGTTCACATTCCTGGGTATAGTTGTCAATATCACCCCCTCTCATGTTGGAATTAATGGTTTGTATTACACAAAACTTAAAGGAATGTGACATTCCTAAACGTTTACAATGCTTAGCTAGAGCATTGTGTTCAGATTCAATACGCATATGGTAAACATGCTCCCTCATGCGTTCTCTAAGGTGCCTATTTGTTTTACCAATATAGAACGCTGTACATAATGTACATCTAGCTAGATAAACCACGTTACTACTTAAACAGTTGGTCTTAGTGTGAAACAAAAATTCACGTTTAGTTACAGGATGTTGAAATATCATATTAGTGTCTATATATTGACACTGGTTACAGCTATTACAAGGTACAGTATTATAGTCAAAGGAGTTGAGTGTAATTTTGTTCATTCTCATAGAAGAATGACATAGAATACGTTTCAGATTTGGCTTATTTTTAAAGGTAAATTTAGGTCTTATACCCACAACTTCACTAATATCACTATCAAGTAAGAGAGTATCCCAATGTTTCACCATTGACTCTTTGATATATTCTGCATCTTTTGTAAAGTACATGGGTATCCTAACTTCATAAACCTCAGAAGTTTGAATAGGGTTATCACCATTACCACAATCTGAGAAATATGGTCGTGCCCTTGTATCTCTTAGCTTATTAACTTCCATAATGGCCTGATCAAAGTCTTCTTCATTATAACATCTCTCAGCAAATCTAACCTTAAGATCAGATAGCTTTTGTAAATATCCTTCATAAAATGGATTAAGTCTAGATGCCCTCATAATCTGCCCTTTTACCACATTATTAAAAACATATTTGGGATGCATACTATGTCTATGTAAAAGAGCATTCCTGTGGCATGCTTTCCTATGGATAGAGGTATTCAAAAGGCCATTCTCAAGTCTGATTATGTTAACATCTAAAAAATATATTTCTGACAAAGAGAAACATAATGTGAATCTCAGAAACCCTGTCAGATTATTCATAACATTGACGAAATCTAAGAGACTAATTTCATCACCCTTCCAAATCAGGAAGAGGTTGTCTACAAATCTTCTATAGAATCCAACATGTCTTTGAAAGGCCTCCAATGGAAATAAAAGTTCCTCCTCCCAATCTGCCATTACAAGGTTGTGTAGCTATTGGCACAAGGTGTGCCCATAGCCACGCCATCCTTCTGTAAATAAATGTTCTCATGAAAAATGAACACATTATTATACAATACTGTCTCTAAGAACAAAGCTAAGAGATCAGTTTTCTGTCTACTAAAATCTGATTTTGTATTCAAATATTGTTGTATTCTAAGTACACCCAACTCGTTAGGTATGACAGTAAACAAACTGGTAACATCAAGGGTAACTAAAAATAGTGATCATGATCATCTATGGTCTTAGTATAACTATAAAGATCCAACAAAAATTGCTTACTATCTTTCAGAATAGTGTGGTTTGCATCTACCACAGGTCGAAGATGATGTTCTACAAATATAGAGAAAGGTTCAGTGAGCCAACCTTGTCCAGCTACTATCGATCTCATAGGCGGTTTAACCAAGGATTTATGAACCTTTGGTAATCCTGTATTACTGGTATTAGTGGGTTACATACTTTTAAGTATTTAAACAAATCCCAAGTAATATCATTACTCTTTACTAAATCATCTAACATATCGTAAACTTGGAAAACTTTACTAGTAACTTCATTCATGTCAATTTGACTATATGAGTTTACATCATCTAATAGCACTTTCATACTATCAAAATAATCTGGTTGGTCCATCAACACAATAGGACCTCCCTTATCTGACGGTCTAATAACTATCGATTGGTCATTTTTTAAATCAGAGAGTGCTCTTCTCTGTAAAAAACTTAAATTATTTTTCCGACCTTTGATCTTCTGATTAGGTTTTTTATTATTATAATAATTGTATATATCATTCTCAAACAATTTTGAGAAAGTGTCTAGTATAGGATGTAGCAAAGGTGTATATAAACTGTTAGGATGAAATGAAGCCACTTCATTACCACTGGAATTGCTCCTATCAGAGCCAAATTCCAACTTTAACTGAACATTCCGTACAAACATCTTAACATCTAGTATCTATTCAGTTAAGTCACCACTACTTGTGGGTATAAAACTCAATCCTTTATTCAAAAGTTGTTCTTCATATATATTTAATATTCTCTGTGATAGATTAACAACTAACGACCCACTGTTTTCTCCCACATCTTCTTTTAAATTATTACTGTTCCAACCTAACAAGCCATCTATCTCATGCCCAACATTTAGCATAATAGCCAAAGACAATACTATGATCTCCCTGACAAACCATACAAAGCTTCTTGGATTGGAAATAGATATTACCCTAAAATTTGACTTGCATGTCTCCCTAACTATAAAAAAGTCCATAAGAAACTTGGAAATCTATATAGGCACAAAAGGTTCCTGACCACAATGGCCAATATTACATTAGCACAAACCCATCTGCTCTCCACTCTACTATATGCCTCTCCAATATTAACTAATCTAAGGAAAACTGGCTTATCTAAGCTAGTAGCATGTTATAATAAAATTGCTAAGTTTGCATCTGACTACCCTTATAGAACACATCATTGTACAGCTTTAAGGATACTAGACTGGCTTGAGCTTTCTAACATTATTCTTTACAACCAACTCTAACTTACAAAATTGTAACACAACCAACTGAAACCCCTGCACTACAAAACCTCATCCTTCCTTACAGTTCCATCAGACTACTTCGCTCTAACAACAAGAACTTACTCACCATCTCCAAGGCCAACAACACTGCAGGAGAATCTTTATTTTCCAGCTATATATCTTGTATATGGAACTCCCTTCCTAACTCTATTCTCTCAATCTCATCCACTAACCACTTTAAGCCATCACTTAAAGCTTATCTAAAAATAAGTGGCTATGTTGCTGTACTAACCCCTCATGAATGCTCTGATACATCAGAGTATACCCAAAACATGGGTTCATAGGTAGGTACTAGGTGATTTGTCCTAGGGCCTATATAAGCCTAGCCAAAAAGGTACCCTGGCTTTCGCCACCCAAGAAATTATTACATATCCAACTTTTCCCCAGGTGTTTAATCCTTTGTTCCTACCGACCCATCTTAACCTTATATCTTGACATAAGTCATACCTATAAACAGTACTAACTATGTTCAAAGCCTAGGTTTTGTTGTCAAGATGTAACAAATTTTTTTTTCTTATGTATACTACATTTTTTTTACTTTATACTTTTTGATTATTGTAATGTGTGCATGAAAATTTACTGTTACTCTTGGAGCTTTTCTCCCCGAGCTTCTGCTGAAAAAGGACCTGTGTCCAGTCAGACTTTCCTGGTAAAAAAAATGTTAAAATATATATATATATATATATATATATATATATATATATATATATATTTATTTATTTATTTTACATTTGTTGACCAGGATAGTCCGACTGGATACATGTCCATTTTCAGTGGAGGCCCAGAGAGAAAAGCTCCAAGAAAAACAGATACAATAAAAAATCATTACAAAATAAAATATCCAGGTAAACAGATAGAAAAAAAAAACTATAGAGGTATTTGCTAAGTATACATTGACAATCATGAATAGACAAGTTCACAGGTTAAACGTTACCCCTGTTTACAGCCAGGGGAAAAATAGACAGTAACTAGATTACTAGTTTTTTCAACATTCTTAATTAGAATTAGTCAGGCTTATTACAGTGACAAAGGCAGTTTAGTGCCAGGTATTGTTTAAGTTTGGTTTTGAACTGGTCAGTGGAGGAGAGCATAGTGATGTTAGCTGGAAGTAAGTTCCAGACTCTACCTGCAGAGTTTGCGAATAGAGCATCACCTGCTGCATTGTTAATTTTGATGGTTTGAATTACTAGTTTATTTGAGGATCAAAGCAATCTCGGATTGTTATGGGGGGTGATTATGGTTCTAACAGCTGGTATATTATCTGGGTTATAGAGAATTTTATTGGCCTTAATCAGAAGGTTGTATTGGATTAGATTGGGTAGTTCAAGCCACCCAAGCTGTTTGAAGTTGATACAGTGGTGTGTTCTAAAAGGCAGGCCAGTGGCAAATCTGGCAATGTGATTATAACAGGTTGACAGTCTGTTGAGTACAGTCTTGTTTAGATTGGAGAGAAGGGGGGAAGCGTATAGCAGTTTAGAGAGTAGATGAAAGCGAGCTATAGCAATCTTGGCTGGAAGGGTTAGGAAGGCTTTTATTCTATACTGTGACCCAAGTTTTTTATTGATGGTCTTGATAGTTTGATTTACTTGTAGGTCAAATTTTAGGTTCACCAGGAACAAAAAATTCAAAATGACTTAAATAAAACTCTGTTTTAATGAAATGATAAAAAATTGGCCATTTTGTTCTTGGTCTGGTTCGGATCTAATTTGGTTTCAAATTTTAGGTTGTTATCAATGATGACACCTAGTAGTTTTGTGGAGGGGTCATGGAAGATTATTGTGCCATCTTTTGCATTTATGGTGAAGGTAAAAGCAGTAGACCTATGTGTTGGTGAGAATAGTAACATTTTAGTTTTTGTTTGGGTTTAATAACAATCGATGATCAGAGAGCAGTTTTCCCCAGTATTAAATGTGGACTGGGTAGCAGACCTCAAGTCTGAGGGAGATGTAGCTGAGCAAACCAGGGTGGAGTCATCAGCGTATTGAATACAGGTGACATTTGGGATGACAGTATGTAGGTCATTAATAAAGATGGAAAACAGTAGGGGCCCTAGTATGGAGCCTTGTGGTACTTGGTAGATACTCCAAGGGTATTTGGTAATAGGTGGGAGAGCTTATTCTGCCAGAGAACAGCTTGCTGCCTCCCACTGAGGCAGGATGTAAACCATTGAAGTGTCTTATAGTCTAGACTGAAAGTTTGCAGGGTGTCAATCAAAAATTGGTGATCGACCATGTCAAATGCCTTGGATAGGTCCAAGAAGAGGTTAGAGGATATGTAATTATTGTTACGGTTATTATTTATGGTATTGGTGAAGGCCAGTAGGGTTGAGGTCGTACTGTGGTGAGGTCGGAATCCGTGTTGAGTAACAGCAATGAGGTGACTTTGGATTAGATGGTGCATGAATTGTTTATGTACACATTTTTCCATTATTTTTGCAAGTGGAGAAAGTATAGCAATTGGTCTATAATTGGAAAATTCAGTGGATGAACCTCCTTTATGTAGTGGGATTACATAGGATGTATTCCAAACGGTGGGGATTTTATCCTCTGCTAGGGTACGATTAATTAGTATTGATATTGGATAGGAGATGGCTTCAGCTGATATTCGTAGGTACTCGGTGGGGAGTTGGTCGCCGGAGAGTGTGGCAGATTTTAATTTTTTGATCAAGGAATGGATTAGAGCTGTGGACACTGGTGTAAAGCTAAACAAGAGTAGGTTTTTGGAGGTGATACTATCAGGGCCCGAAGATCTAGGAGGTAATTGATTAGCTAGGGCTTGAACAGTCTCAGTAAAAAAGCAGTTAAAACTGTCCGAGACCTCTTCAGGGGTTTTATCAATGGTAGTGGCAGGGGTAGGTGTAGATGTTTTACCAGGATGAAGTAACTTAATCAGACCTGCCCAGAACTTTTGAGGATTATTCTGCTTAGCAGTTTGTAAATTACAACAGTATTGTTTTTTGTCTTGCATTATGGATTTTTTAGTTTCATTCCTAGCTTGCCTGTATTTAACCTGGTCATGGATGTCTTTAGTGGAGCGCCATCGAGCCCACATTTTGTTTCTACTGATATTTTTTGTCTAGACTCTTTGGAAAGCCATGATGTAGTTTCTACTTTAGTACGCTTTAAGCGGACAGGTGCAGGCAAATCTAGGATTTCAAGGAATTTGTTGTTAAAATACATAACTGCCTCATCTAAGGGGAGGTATTTTAGCATAGCCCAGTTACAGGAGTTAAGTTCCTGTTGGAATTTGACAGGGTCAAAGTCTCTTTTGTGTTTGATTTTCCTGAGTAAGGCTTGTTGTTGGTTGATGGCTTTTTGTTTAATTATGTAAGTGAGAAGGTGGTCACTTAGGTCATTGGGGAGGGTACCAGCAGTGTACAGTTGGGGGTTACTATTTACTAGTACCCAGTCAAGTATACTATCTTTTTGGTTGGGTTTACCTAGTCTGGTAGGGGTGGTTATGGTTTCTGTGAAAGCATGTAGGTTGATGTGGGTAGAAGGGGATTCTGAGGAACAGGTTCCCCAATCTATGTTACAATCTCCAAGTAGTAGGTTTTCTTGGGGATAATGACATGATAGCCAGTGAAGGGTATCTTCAAGCGTGGCTACAGTATTACCTGGGGGAATATACATACAGATGATGTTGATGAATTTGCTTTTGTTAAGTTGCAGTCTAGTGGCAAGAATTTCTGAGTTATTAATCTGAGGTGGTTGATTAACAACTATGGTCAGATTCAGCTCAGATTTGTAGAGTATGGCTACTCCACCCCCCCCCCTTCCTGGAAGCACAATCCAGCCTGTGTATATTATACCCTGGTGGTAACACTTCATTTGTTAGGTTTTAACCAGGTCTCAGATAGACAGAGAATCTCAGGGGAATAAACAGCAGTTCATGTATCTTGTTATTTATACTTCTAATATTCAGATGACAGGCCAGGAGAGCATTATTTGGTCTGCTGATAATAGTTTTAGGGCTTAGGTCGCTGGTGGAGGGGGTGTATTTATCAGAGATGGATGGGCCTGGGTTGGGGTGAATGTCTCCACTGAGTATGAGGCTTGGTCTGTACCTTATGATAATGTTTAACATTTTGTAGTATTGTCTAGATTGAGAGGTAATGTACAAGGGATTGGTATACTGAAAGAGGGACCATGTTGGGCTATACCCTTTGTTATTAACATGGCTGAAGGTGGGAAGCTTTACAGCTGGAGTGATAGTATGGCCTTTAGGGTATGGATAATCAATAAACATATGGTTTTTATACAAGGTGAGTACATAAGAGGTGAACAGAATGGGTGGTAAAGAGTAGAATAACATAATGAGAGGAGTACTGTATTTTATTTTGAACTTTAGTTTGTATGACACGACAGTAGTAGATCTGATGGTCAAATTAGAGATAATGGTGTGGGCAGAAAGAAATATGTTAGGTGAGGCTAATAGGATGGTGGATACAGGGCGGAGAGTATGGAGGTAGAAGTTAATAGGATACTGTAGCAGGGGTGTGGTGAAGTACCTATAAATGTAGAGGTAGTGGGGGCGGGTGGAAATTGGGCGCAGGGAGAGGAGCAGAGCAAGCCTGAGCATAGCGAGGGTGAGCTGAGCAGGGCTAACACTAACTCCAAGTGATTGTTTAGTTGCTGGTAAGTATACAAAGTCTGAATTACTTTGTACTCGAATGTAAACTGGAGTTTCAGTAGTAGGTTACGCTATATCTTAGAACTAAGTTATAGACTAAAACTGGGCTTTGTTATCTGCTTGTATAGGGTATTTGTGAACTAAAGGTAGAGGGCACAGAGTATGAGTTTCAGGGCTATGAGTGGAAGGGTTGATCAAAACTGCAGTATTCAGGGATCAAGTTTAGGACTTGAAATTGTGTTAGCAGCAATGCTGTTTAATTGGAAAATAGGACATAGAGAGGGCCAATTTACTATAGGGGACAGACTATAGGTGGCTTTAGACCCAGGGCAGCATTTTACAGACAAACATATAACAATACAGTAAAGGAAATTAACCTTGGCCACTTGTAGGATGGACTTCAGACAGATAGTGAGTACTGTTTTTCAGGGTAGCTTCTTTCAGGCAGGAAACTCTTTATTTTAGATATTTTGAGGGGGGTATGCCTATTAGGATAAGCAACGCTGCTGGCTGGGTCTGGAGGCACCGGATATATATATATATATATATATATATATATATATATATATATATATATATATATATATATATATATATATATATACTCCTTTCCGTTTTTCATACATGGAATGATTTGCAGCAATAAATTTACAAATAGCTAGTATTTTTTTTTTTTTTGCATTCTTTGGAAAGTACTTAAAGTTTTTTGTGCCTTTAAATTTTGTATGAAGGCTTTGGACATATGAATGGGTATTTAAATAGAAAGCTGTGAAATGGTAAGACAGAGTCTGATGAAGCCCATGTTAATTTTGTATAGACGAAAGTGCTAAACCTAGCATTAAATTAGTTCTATCTATTTCTGTTTTGGCATCTTTTTTTAATAGTACTGAGGCAATTATTTTAGATTCTTGGTGTTTACTGTCTCCTTCCTGCTTTTTGTGTCAGCCATTGGACAAATTGCCAATTAACCAATCCACTGGTTTGCAAGCAAAGGGAAATGGATAAAGGATAAGAAAATGGGAAACATTTTCTTAGTCATAGGCTCTATGGTCAACCTTTTGTCATCCCTTTTCCTCCAATCTTTAAAGGAAAGTATCTTCTTTAAATCTACCACCCTCCCTCAGGATGAATTTCTTATTCTATCATGAAAAATCCCAATATGCAAATACTGACTGAGCAGCCAAATGACAGTCCAATGAAAGATGAAGCAAAACAGCTAGGACATCAGTGCTGAGTGTCAAAATGTATTGTTTACCAAAACCCATACAGCACTCCACCACAAAAACTTTCAACTTGATAACAGAAGGAAGGAGCCTGTCCTCTTTGTACAGCACAAAGGGCACATCCTATTATTTATCTATTCTATTCTGTTCTGTTCTATACTATTCTATTCTATTCTATGCTATTCTATTCTCTTCCATTCTATTGCATTTACTGAATTAGGTGGACTTTTCAGCCATGACATTGTTACAGTAATTAAAAGCATAACAACATCAAATACATTTTGTAACACAAGGCAGACACTTGTAGTGTGACAAATAATGCAGTTGAAGAACATGCACAGTACAATGGAGCTAAGGCTGTAACTCACTTGATTAGAACATGACGTTAACAGATTATTACTTTTATCAGGTGTAGAGAAGTACCATTAAGCATACAAGTTAAAGGTTTATTAGGAAGTAAAAAGTGATCTGCTGTAAAAGGCATTACTGCTGAGAAGGAGTAGTCTATACAGGCAAGGTGGGTACAAGGAGTGAATAGAGTTTTGTAGTTGTATAGAGTACATTTTGGGAGTACGTTTTTGTTTAAGGGGTGGACAGCAGCTGAGGTGGAGGGGTGTGTATGCCATAGAAGTGAGTATATGGAGCTGGGACTTAACGTACTACTTTGGATATTGAGATACAATGTTTCTCAACTTTATGAAAGAATCTGATGAATCCAGCATGACTTGCTCAGACAGAGTTGTAATTTGTTGAAGTTTTGAGGGAACTGTACTATTACTAATGGGGTATAACACAGTGTGGAGTTTAGCTAGATTACAGAAAAGGGCTCTCATCTCCCTATCAGGAGAGTTTAGAGAAACTACAAAGTCACAGCCTGTTTAGACACTTTCCAATATGGAGTTGTCACCTCTTGAATATGTACAAAATAATGAGTTTTATTCAATTATATATTTAATATACATTGCAAGTAGTTTCAATAGGACTGCAACAGATCTGACTGAAAAGTTTCTCTAAAGGAGGCCAATAACACACATGGTCTTTGCCCTAACAGCACATGCATTTTTTTAAATGTTAAGTTACAACTTATATATACAAGAAGGTGTCTTTATTTGGTCACTTCCTGTATAACATGATTTCCCAAAATAAAAAGTTGTTTTGGCCTGAAATGACCAAAGTACAGAACATCACTACTCTTAAATGGATTGATATTAAGACCCATTTTATTTAACCATTCAAATAGTTTGGGCACGTATGAATAGAAAGCTAAATAATCTGATAATCATGTTAAAAATGCTCCAGTGTTAATGCCATCAGCATATTTGGACAGCCAAAATGTGTTATCAACAGGCAAAAATGAAAATGCAAAGTTGAACAGTATATGGCTTAAAATGGGCCCATGTGGAACACCAGTATCAATCTCTGACCATTTTAAAAAGTAGACCTGACACATTGATATCTATGTTTAAGTCAACACCTCACCCATTCAGTAATATAACGATTTATCTTATGCTTTACCAGGAATTAATTATTGTTGCACAAGGAATACTATCAAAAGCCTTTGAAAGAGGTAAGTATACAACTCCCACAGTAAAACCATTATCTAAGGCTTCTATAACAGTTTCATAAATTCCAGTCAGATTTGGTAAAAGCTTATCTTTTCCACATGAATCTGTGTTGTTTAAGATCAAGCTGAATAGTTGTCATTGAGGTTGAGGGCCCTCCCATTGTAGGTCTTGGTCCTCATCCTGGAATGATACAAATGGTATAATGATTACATTTGGTAGTAGAAGACCAAGGAAAGAGTACTGTCATCCAAACCTACAAATGTTAGTAGCAGGCTTTGGATGAATGTAAGTAAATGCCTGCATTTTTTTCCTTCACCTACATCAAAAAAAAACATATTGTCCCTGTAGCTTATATTTCTGAAATAGTCCAGCCATTTTAACATCTCTCTATGCTGTTTTTACTCTCTTTTCACTTGATGCTGATCATCCATCCCTTCTTAGTCAGTCTTCCTGTTTATTCCCTAGCACCAGGGAAAAGGTCAACCAGGAAGGTCAATTATTCATCAAGTCATCAGGACTGGTTTGAGATTTCCTGTTATTTTTCAGCCATACTCTCCACATGCACTCAGTAAATCAGTAAGCATGGACTCACAATGGGATGACAACATAAGACACCTCCCCACTCACTTCCACAAGGGGCAATCCATCCAAGCAACACTGCCTCTCCACTTGAAGCATTAGCAGTGGTGTCTCCAGTCTCTACCAGTAAATCATGCTACCCACTGTGTCCTCAGGTGCTTGCAAACCCTCTCAACACCTCTGGGGAGGAAGAACCTCTCACCTACAGTCTTTCCCCTCCCCAAAAAGCTCCACCAGTGTCAGGCCTTCTAATCAAACTCCAGTCACCTGGTTTGCAAATAGGGCTGCATCACTCTGCACAACATAACTTTAAAATAAATTTCATATGGTGTTTCATCTTAGCAAGGCATGCCAAGACTGGCCATTTCTGTTTCCAAGGTGGCATTCTTAGATGCAGTTTCTATGAGGATGGTCTTTAAATCTAAATACTGAGCTCAAATGATGTGCATGCATTAAGTATTCTATTTTAATTTCCATGGCCACCTGCAATAAATTCAATAACTTCATAGCTGCCGGATCAAAAATGGTATTTGAGCCTTTGGACTCCAAGTAATGGTTACTATCATGACCTAGGATCTCCAAACTTGCATTTGATATGAAAAGTGCTTTGTATTATAAAAGGTATGCAGAATCCTATCCATTGACATGCATTGCACGCAGGAGCAATAGCAAAGTCAGGGCAATTAGGGCTGAAACTATAAAATTTCATGTTGAATAAAAGCACAGTCTGCTAAATGGAAGAGCTCAGCCGCCACTGATTAGACACATGCCTGGAAAGTCTCAAACTCCAGAATGCTGTTTGAAAAAATAATGCTTCTTTAGACATAGCTGCAATTACGCAATATTTCAGTGCTTGAATATAACAGGGGTACAGGACTTCCTGGAAAGATAAAGTACAGTACTCCTCTGTTTAAAGTGATATGACAGTATCATGTCTAAAACATGTGTGGCACTTGTAGAAGGAAAATTGTTTTTATTGCCATCCTCAGCAAACTGTCTGAAACACCTAATAACATCTGTCCTGAGTTCTAGCTGTATGACAACAAAATACATCACAGGATTATTAAAAGCAAAAACATATTTGTTTAATTATATCTGTAATTATATTTTAACTGTAGTCTTCCCACTTGTATAACTTGAGAAGCTTTCTCTCCTTACTTAGAATCACTAACAAAATAAAAGCATATCCTAACAGCCCTAAAGCATGAGCTTTTGAATGCTATTCACTTCTTCCTGATTATTCAGTCTTAAATTTTAACAGAACAGCAGCTTTCCTACAATTGTATCTGTTACTTTTTCAGCACAACAGCTATTATTGCTGGCGTTTGCTTTAATAAGAAACAATTTCATGATTTTTTTTCTGCCTTTGCAGTTACATTTATGTTTATCATTATGTAGGTGCATCAACTTTGATGATGAATATAACCTACGTAAATAATACACAGGTTTATTAAAAAAATACTGATCGAGTTATTAAATACCACTAAAATATTGCTATTTTCACCATTAAATAGGAGACACATGGGCAGCCAGGCGTACTAAGGAAACTTATAAAGCTATTGACTTTAGCAGACTGTTGTTCCTGAGAATAAATTTCTGCACTGTGCTTTTACAAGTTATGAGAAATACTGCTGAATTTAAAATGCACTTATGTCAGCATTCTAATAAAAGACCTATTTTTAAATTACTTACTTACTGGCAGACAGAAGATGATTACTTAATGAACAGGGAAACAAACAGTAAGACTTTTGCAAAGTGCAGTGAAGGAGCTGAAAGCATATAAGAAGAGTGCATTTTTGTTATAGAGAGAGAAATTCTACTAGAAGGTGGTAGGACCAGGTAGCTTGTAGGGAGGAAGGTCCCAAAAATGACAAGTCCACCCTCTGATATAATATAGTATAGCAATAACTGACAACGTGAGTGTATTATATTGTAGCTTTACCCATGGTTGGTATGGTTTAATCATGAGGGCGAAGCTCGAGTGATTAAACAAAGCCAACCGTGGGTAAATCTTCAATATACCACACCATGGAGTCAGTTATTGCTATTATAGAATGACATTATTTAAGAAAAAAATGACTTACTTTTCTTAAATAATGTCTTTGTATAACAGCGCCGTGGTGTTCTTCCTCATTGTTTCCTGAGTGTGCTTTTGGATGATGTACTGCACATGCATATGGGACTTGAGTTCCCAGGCTTACGCAGTATATCACTGGTTTAGTAAGCAAGCAATGGTGAAAGGACGATTCTCATTGCTATTTTTTTTTTTTGAAAGGAAAAAAAAAGTGTAACCTCCCAACAGTTTAGAGGTACAGGAGAGACAGGAAAATGCAAGGGAAATCAGGTATGTTTTAGTTTGTAGAAAGTACCTGATTTTCCTTGTATTTTTTGTGGTCTCGTACATACGTCTCGAGCCTTTTTTCAAAAACGTGGATACCTGTGCATTGTCTTAAGGAAAGAAAGTTGTTGGTTATTGCTATAATACAGTACACAACACTTTCACAGTGCACTACACTTTTTCCTTTTGATGTCTCTGTGCATGCCATTTTTAGGTACTGTGCAGGATCAAAGTTAAATGGGGATAAAGTGCATTTTCGATAGAAAAAAAATGGCGATCGTGAGTCACTCTCTAGGAAATGGAAATAACTGCTAATGGCTCAACAGTGCAGTACACTTTCTCTCTTTTGATGTCCCTCTGCATGGCATTTTACAGTAAGTCTGTCCATGATAAAAGGGGATAAAGTGAAAAAACAAAATGTGTATATTCCATGCCTGCATCTCTGCAGAGAAGAAAATCTATGATTTGCTTAATAGAAAAAAAAAAGTCTGGCTGCTCAATGATACTTTAGAGCAGCCAGGCTTTTATCATTGGTATATTTTCAATTTACAATGGGCACACTGGTGGACTGGCTGGTCAGCGTGTTCCTTTGGGAATTTGAATGGCCAGTAATTGTATAATTAACATTATTCCAGTGTTAAATGTTGTCCCTATAATATCATGTAGATGTAGTTTAGTACACAGAACATTTCATTGTATTTTAGTTTCTTCATTTCCATTCTCACTGCCACAGAGCATGAAAGTATGAACATCTTGTTTCCTATCCCTATCATGTATTGTTTCACAAAGGAACATCGGCTAAGCAACACACCTTCTATACTTTCAACCATTAGTAACTGCCCACAGTTTTATACCATGAGACAGTGCCTCCATGATATCAGTAGAGTATTATGAAACAGACATAACTGCTTAACAGAAACTTGGTCTTTTCCAAAGACTTACTCAGTGAGAGAAATCTTTACACAAGGCATTCTATAACTATGTCAAGAATCTAAATGGCAATGCTCAGATCTGCTCTGAGCTACAACAGAATGGCATTAAATATACTGATCCCAAGGATATTGCCAATATCCTGGCAGATCAATTCAGTGCCAATTTCACCCCCCTCTCACCCCCTAAATGGCCCATCTCAATACCGGAAGATTGCCAAATTCCGGTAATAATGGCCACACAGGTAAAAAACGCATTCTCCAAAGCTAAGAATACAGCATCCATCTGACCAGATGACATCCCAGGCTGTGTATTACATGAACTACAAAATAAACTGGCACCTCACCTAATTGTCATGTTTAATCATAGCCTCACCTCAGGCTTCATGCCCACTGAGTGGCGCACAGCTACAGTTATCACACTCCACAAGGGGGATCCACCTTGGATCCCGGGAACTACCTCCCCATCAGTCTGACGAGACTGATCTGCAAGGCCATGGAATGTATTATCATGGAACCTATAAACAAAGACATTGGCAACCTTCAAACACTGGACCACACCCGGTTCATGAAGGACTGATCTTGTCTTCGGAACCTGATTGACTTCTTCGAATCAGTCTCCAGAGCCGTGGATGAGGGTAAGGCAGTCCACACAGCCTATCTGGACCTTGCCAAGGCCTTTGATACCATCCCCCACTCTGGAATCATAGATAGACTTACTAAGCTGGGCATTAATCCCTACGTCACTCAATGGGTTGCCAACTGGCTTACTGGCAGAACCTACACTGTAAAAGTAGCCGGCTCCAAATCCATCTCCAGACAAGTGACAAGTGGAGTACCTCAGGGTTCAGTCCTGGGATCGCTCTTGTTTGGTATCTACTTCTCTGAAGTACAGGCCAACACTAAGGGACTCTGGCTAACAAAGTTCGCAGATGACTGCAAACTGGGAGCCATTATTGAATCCCCAAATGATGTGGATACTCTACAAAAGGGCCTTACAGAAACAGATGCTTGGTGCCAGAGCCATGAGCTCAAGCTCAATGCCAAGAAATGTATAGATATCCCCTTTGGGAAAAAAACATGTACCCATGAATTACCTCATATATGGCAGTACACTAAACACTGAAAGTGTGATAAGAAACTTAGGGACACAACTGGACAGTGGTCTCACCTTCGAAAACCACATCGCCACAACAGTCAGGAAATCCTTCTATGTGGCACACCTCATCACTAAGGGCTTTTCATCCAGGAAAAAGGAGGTCATTGTCCCACTGTACTCATCCCTCATTAGACCCATTATAGAATACAACGCCCCATTTGGTATGTACCTCTCAAGACATCTGCAACAACTGGAAAGGCTGCAGAAATACCTCACTAAAAGAATAACAGGCCTAAAGCAGATGCCCTATGCTGACCACCTTAAAAAACTCCAGCTATACTCTGTCACATATTGTCTACTCAGAGGCAATCTCTGCTTAACATACAAGGCCATGTCAAACCCAGAGCTGTTGGACATTCTACACTTAAAGAAGTCCCAATCCCTCAGAGCCACACACTCCAGGGATCTAAACCTTGTCATCACAATAAACAAAACATGCTGGAGGGATAGGTTCTTGACTCAGAGACTCCCCAGACTCTGGAATAGACTGCTCATACATGTCAAGCAGGGCGCCTCTTTGGCCCTCTTCAAAAGGAACCTTGACGATTGGATGGGAGAAAGGAAATTCACCCCAGGGATCATGTCAGTCGCCCTGCTAGACAGGGGTCCAGGGAAGTAAATAGTGTGGGAAGAAATAGCCAGGGAATTGTTATGGCTAGACTTGCATAGGCCCAAGGGTGATAGCCTAGTACCAACCTATGAACCTATATAAAGACTAATGATGAACTGTACTGTAGAACTGCATAAACAAATTGATATGTACTCAGATTTCACTTTTAGCAAGTCAGTTGATGCTTTTATCCACATAACTGCAGAAAATTAAAGACAGTATGAAATACCATAAGTAATTTTCATCTACCTTACTGGCTCTTTGAAGTGGTAACCGTCAACCTTAGCAGACTTGTTTGACTTGCATGGGAATTCAAACCTTTACCAAGAAGGTGGAGGGGGTCTGGCAATTGCCTAGGAGTGACAACCTTGAATGATTAACAAAAGCCTATAATTTAACTAGCTTGCATGATATAATACCTAAATGTGCCACAAAAGGCTTTTAATCAGCTTACACAGAGAACAAGTAAGTTTAATTCAGTGAAAAAGAAGCACAGACACCATTTCCAAAAGCAATTTAAGAAGTCGGTAATTTACAGCACTGTCACTATAAATAAATACATTTAAAAACACAGAAGAACCTTGTTTAATATCTATATGCTGTACCATAATATGGGAAGGCAGACTGCATTATGAAAAGAAAATGCCTAAACTGAAAAATAAAATCATTGCAGAGCCACCAAGAACCAAACAAGGTTGTAGTCACACCAAGAAATGGGTTTCACTACGAAATCTGAGGTCGAAACATCAAGTTGAAATGCCAAGTCAAGAGTATGAGCTTATCTATGACCTAACACCATATATTAGTAGTTGATGTGTTTGCCGTTTACTGAAGGTGGGAAGAGGGTATCAAATATATTGTTTCAGAAACAGCGTAGCAGAACTATAGAGTCAGTGTACCTGGAAAATCTTTCTAAGAATAGTATCAAAAGGAAGTAAAGTTGAAGTGACACCCTGACCCCATGTGTAAAAATAAGAAAAGGGTTGTGGACGGATAGATGGATGGATGGATGGATTAAATCCTTTCATCTCTCTTGGTAATAAGTAGAATGTTACCATATGTTCAATCCTAAAATGCCTTATTTACCATACTGATATGCTATTATTTTTCAGCTTCATTCTCCTGCAATGCATTCTGTGTATTATTTTTTACTTTTCCTTGGTTTCAGATTGTTCCATCTCTTCTCTTATAATCAGAGTACCCTGAATCATTGCTTTATTTAAGAATATCAGGCAAGAATATCTGCATATTTTATGAAATACTTCCTTAAATTTGTTTTTTTCACTCTTTGAACAGACTTACATGGCCTTTTATTTCACCATCAGACTACACAATTTGTTTTGTAAAAGAGAAAAATGTCTTTATCTAAGCTACCTCCTCCAGTGTTTGATTACTTTGTCAGCCAGAGGTACCCATTCAACTATAACAGCACCCTTGGCTTGTCTTTTTACAGCAACATAATCTTTAATGTAAGAAAGCTCTGCATCCTAAATAGCTCCATTAGCATATATGGATAAAGCCCTGAATTGTGGCTCAGTTCTTTGTTGGAGCTGGAGTGGAAAGGATAGGCATGCCTATGCTTGGGGGGGGGGGGTGAACTGACATCATCTAATGCCACATTGCAAGGATGGCAAAGGGGCAATCAACCAGACACTAACCATGAATGCAATATCCCTCGTTTGGTACATGACAGCATTCCCTCACAATGGGAGAGTACAGTGGCACTTGCAGTAATGCAGGTCACTTGTTCCCCCACTCATAGGAGGAGCCAGGGTCCATATGAAATGTGCCCTTATTGCTAGGATGCTGATGAGGGCACAAACCATCACTGAGGTTGCATGTGTGATGGCCACTCCTGGCCAGCTCCCATGGACACTGGGAAATGCCCAGAAAGGGGTAACAAAAGCAACTGCTTGATGATCAGCAGCAGAAGCAGGAACAAGCATATATAAAAAAATACTAAGTCTGCTGCCCACGAAATTCAAAACATTTATGGCCCCAATGAGACATAAGAATTATAGGGTGCTAAACACCACTCTAAATAGGATTATCCTTGGATAAAGTCCTAAATGCAATTGTTCATAGGTTCATAGGTGATTACTAGGCTAATGATCCCAGGGACCTTTTTAAGCCTAGCCATGCTTCTGAAATGTATCTGACAAGTTCTGATATTCTAGGGTTATTTTAAGGGACATATGTACGCTTGGATATGGGTGGTCAACAATTTATAGGGTGTATCTGTCTACCACAGATATAGGTGCCAAAACAAGGGCTACATTTTCTATTCCCTATCCACTAGTACAAGTTATGCTTGAATTGGTTTACAGAATAACTATGAGTCACATGGAGGAGAAGCCTTCTCCAGAGAATAGATAGTATCTGAGACAGATACCCGTCCATCCAGCATTTCCTACTCATGAACCAGGCAGGGTTGGCCTCTTTTCCCTTTGTTATTTGGGCTAAATGGCAAAGAAAATAATGGCCTCAGAAATTGAAAAATAGAATTGGCATGGTAATCAAGAAAGGCTGGCTTTATCTGCAGGTGATATTATTTTGTATCTCATAAAAACAGAAAGGAACAGCTCTTTGTTGTGGAACATTCTCCAATAGATTCAAGTATTTTGGGGATATAAAATTAATGAAGATAAAACAAAGGTTATAGCTGTAAACTACGTACCCACAGATGAACTGATTCAGCAATACCCATAATACGGGGACATGATAAAATGAAATACTTAGGAGTATGGGTTAAAAATGATTCTGTTATGGCAGCTAAGGATGTGCAGGAAGAGACTAAAATAAGCATGTCCTATTCATGTTACAGATGAGGTTTAGATCCCTAGACTGGGTCATTTTCATGCTATTTGTTTTGCAGATATGAAACAGGTCCATCAGAGTGGGATCAGATGATGCTTTTTGGGCAGGTATAGATCACCTCTCAGCAGTTCATCTAAAATCAAATACAGGGATAGAGCTTTGAAGCAGTCCACATAGGACATGTTTATGTCCTGTATTCTTTTCGTGATGAACCTCTCTGGATGCTCCACTTATTGCATATGCATGGTCAGGTACAAACCCGGGGGGGGCATCTTACTCAATGAGTGGTATGATGAGGACCAACTACAGTGGAACAGTAACACCCTTGGACCTAGATACCAATTGTCAGTAAGATGTAGGAAGAAAGGAGACAAATTCTTACACTATTGCAAAATTTCATGTAATGTTAGCATGGTATATAGTGAAAAAAACTGAATAACCCAGCATTTAAGTATAAAGATCACAAGGGGAAATAAGTTATACTTTTTTAAAAGTGCCCAAGCAGAGATAATTTGTTAGGGAGTAAAGTACACAGTGGGTTTTTAACACATTTCACCCATCCCTTAGTTCTGATGAGCTGCAGTAAATTAGCAACCCTGCACAAATGCTGTCATGAGCTCTGTGGAATCCAGTGATTAATCAATGATCTTTTCACACACCTGACCCATACAATCATGAAAATACTGAAGTTTCAAAATTCCTGAATGCTTTAATTCCTATGGGTGTATTATCTGTGCTATGCAAATAAAGCATATACATGCCTAATCCCACAGGCTTAATTGTCCCATATCTCACTACTCACTGTACAGAATCAGAGAATAGCATAACCAGTATTCCAAAAGCAACACTTTCTCATCGATTGCTATTGCCCCTCATCATGAGACACAGAATGAACCAAGATGCAGCAGTTTTAGACTATTAATACTGCAACACTGCTTCGAACAATGAAATGTAGGAGGCAAGCCCCCAAAAATTTCTTCCCATTTTATAATCTATAATTATTTTGATATAAATCTGTATATTTCAGGATCATTAGCAGTAATTCCAGAAAGATGCGTTTGCACATTGTTGTCTTAAACCAAATAAGTTTGCTAGGAAAATTTGAAGGAGATCTATAGTAAAAAAAAAATAGTAACCAAAATTTCAGTTGAACAGTAAATCTGTTTTTTTTTCTGGGGGGGGGGGTCTATAGTATGAAAACATTTAGAAGTGGACAAGGAAGCAAGGTGCAAGTCTTCCTCCTAAACAGTGGAGCACCAGCCATGTTTGAGAAACAAGAAGGCATAGCATCATTTCTATAACATGAAACCTCAAAATCAAAAGCAGTGCAGAAAGTTAAATGCTTTAGGTGGTTAGAATACTGTCAGACAATAATCACAATTACATAGCTTTTCAGTGCTTACTCATTGAAGCAAACTAAACAGATTACTAATAAATGATTGTTAAAGAACTGACTTACTGAAGCAAACTGACTAGAGTACTACAAATATAAGACTGTTTGTGATTAGCAGTTGCTCACCTCTCTTGACATAAAATTGCTTTTTGCAAGCTTAATTATCAAACTTTAAACAATTATTGCAGCTGCTAATTTCGGGGAAGGGTTCTCTTTGCTGACATTGATGAAAGGGATAAGATCATCTTAACACGAGTCAGTGATCACAAGGGTAATCATAGTGAAGACTCCTGTTCTGGCACTGTTAGCATTTATGCATCATCCTTTCAAGTACCTAAAGTGCCTAAATTCACTGCTTAGAAAACATAAACTCTAAAAAAATACCTTGGCACGTCTTGTTTATTAATCCAGCAACAGCTACATAACTTGTATGTGTTTGATGCAGAATCCAAAAAAGTATGGATATGAAATTGTGACTGCATGTGTGTGTGTGTGTGTGTGTGTGTGTGTGTGTGTGCGTGCGTGCGTGCGTGTGTGTGTGTGTGTGTGTGTGTGTGTGTAAGTAGGCAATTATAGTTGATTCAGTAACATTTAGTCTCCCATCCTCAACCAGTTCCATATAAGCAGTTTTTTAGTCACAACTTCTTAACCATTAGCTAGTTAAAAAGTCACAAATAAGGGAAGTCTGAGAAAAAGCACATGCCCCTGGCATTTGCAAGTGGTGATTGGATGATGTGAGATAGCATTATTTGCCACAACAACAGTAGCAGGTGATTGCTACTGACTCCCTGGAGAAGTAATATGAAATGTAATGAGACTGTGCATTAATGCATGGGATACACACTGATAAACGATCATTCTAAATAGAAATGGGACAGTGTGAAATTTTAAGTTTCTACATAGGCAGTACACCTATGCAGTAGGTAAAAAAATGTGCAAACTAGGTGAGACAAGTTTCTCTTCTCTATCTGTAAGACTTGGTTTAAATGCTTTCATCATGTCACTTGAATATATTCAATGACATATAGCCATAGTTTAGAAACTGCAGTAGTGTTAGACTCTGGTTGGGATTCATAAATGTCTACTACATTGCAGATTAGCATGGGTTGTAGCAACACACAAGGTGTGAGTGATTCTAAAACACAGCTCAGTCAAGCAAGAGGCAAAACTGCACTGTACGTAGTGCATGCTAATGAACGAATAGTGACAGAAATGTGGAACACTATAAAAATGAGCCACACAGATTATGCAAATGATGGAACCTAAAATGGAATACTAGTTCATAGATTCATACACTGGGCATGCTGCACTATGGTAAATACCATTTTGGACAGCAAGATCTGTGGTGTATGTGAAGGAGTGATGTAAGGATTAGCAGCAACAGCAACAGAAGTAGCTCAGTAGCAAGCACTAGTAACTGATTGTGGCCATCTGCACTGACGGAGGAGATACAGACAGTGCCTCACAGACCAGCAGACTATGGACCCTTTCCATGTGGACAAGTAGACTGCAAGGGACCTAATTTAACTGTGTTTCCCACAAGTGGAACTGATGGGTTTGCATGGTATGTCTATTCCTGTAGATGCTATGATGTATGTAGCTTCAACCGTCTTAGCTACAGAGAGCTTTCAGCAGCCTGCTTGGGACATGTTAGGAATATTGCAAGTGTCAGTCTTGTGAATCCTAAACCATTTCTCTGACATTATGTGACAGCATGTGAAGGAGTATATTTTGTTCCCTAAAACAACTAGAGAGGAGAGAACCAGCAACATTTCCCTAAAATGCAGGAAGCCATACACTGCACACACATTTCACTCAATTCCTGCAATACCTTAGCAGGCAAGATTTCTAAATCCTGAACTTTCAGGTGGTCTATAATGCCCAAGGCATTATTTATAATGTGTCTGTGTGCCAAATGGGCAGATCCCATGATTCTTACATTTAGCACATATCTGATTTAGACCAATGATTAACCATGGGGTCATCTGACTCTGACTAGAAGGCAAAATAACATGCTGTATAGACAGATCTTGAGACCCATCTCTACACTCTGCCCACTGGCTAAAATATTATTTGCAAACACTTACTCAAGCATGTCAGCAATTATGGTCTCGCTCAGACAGGCAACATAGTTTCAGAAGTGCTTTTAGCACAAGTACAGTATTTATTAAAGACCACCGAGCATATTTACTGCAGCATCAATGAAGGCCTCATTACAGCAGGTATTTTTGTTGACCTGACAAGGGACTTTGAAACTGTTGACCATCATCTTCTCCTCACCAAACATCGCAAACTTTAATTTGGTCAAAATGTCATCATGAGGTTCCAAAAATACCTTAATAGCAGGACATTCCCAAAGTTACCTTAACAGCAGGACACTCCAAGTTTATGCCAAGAATCATTTGTCTAATACTGGAACTCTAAACACTGGAGTCCCTCAAGGCTCTATTTTTAGGACCTTTACTGTTTTCTCTCTTCATTAGTAAACATCCCATGATCTCTTAGGCTTGACCTTATTCTTTACAGTGCTGACATACTTTTATTTCAAGCAAATAAATGCCTCACTGTCCTTTGTTGTCAGCTGCAGCAGTCATTTCTAAAAAGTATGTCAGTGGGCCTACCAAAATAAACTTCTAATAAACCACAAAACAAATCACCATTATGTTTTTTTTTTTCATACATAAAAAGCTCCTCATCTGCCCTACATTACCATCTCAGAAAACCAGGAAACTGATATTCCCTGTCTAACTAAGTACAAATACCAGGGAATAACCCAAGATTAATCCTTTAACTTCATCACTCATGGACAGTATTATTAATAAACATCTCACACAAGTAAAGCTCTGCTACAAGATCTGCCATCTACTATCCCCTATTGTCCATAAATCTATAGCTAAGAACATTCTTCTACCAAAACCAGAATATGGACTTCCATTATTTTGCTTCCATTCTTCCTGTAATATACAAAGGTTACAAATAACTGAAAATAGAATTGCCAAAGCTGCCCTTCTAGCAGACTCCTGAACATCTCACTGCTCCCTACTTCAGGCTCTAAACTGACTTCCAGTGACAGAGATCCACATATGTATTTTCTACTTTGCTGCACAAAATCCTTCAAGAGAGCTACTGGCTCCAACTGAAAATAAAACTATCCATCAGAGAACAGGCATTTTCACTAAGAAGTAGCCAAGACAACATATTACTTAACCATCCCCCTTTCAAAACTTCAACAAGAGAATATAACTTGGTCCCGCCCTGCAGAATAAACTAACTCCTGAAATTAAGTCCCAGAATTCCCTGTTTAGCTTAAAGACACCACTTTCAGAACATCTCTTTTGTAAATCTGATGTAAATGCTTTATAGACAAACAATGGATAACAAACAATAAGCAACTAATAACGTTATAAATAAAGCACTGCCATCACTGCTCACTATATTGTTTTTCCATTGTTAGATATTCATTTTGAATGTATTTATTTGTTTCAGTAGACAATGCTCTGATTTTCAGCCTCACACCTCAATGATTAAAATATATAGAATTTTGCCTATTTGTGTGCCCTATAAATTTGTCATTTTTGCTTGTACCATACACTTTTAACTATAAAACCTAGTCTTTGTGTCCAGGTTAAGGCTGAAAAGGGTCTTTGGACCAGCCACCTATCCAATTAACAAACATAAATAAACTATGGGACATGACAGAGACAACAAAGTCTAAAATAATGCATGCATTATCACACCCAAGATATGTAGGGAAGTGCAAGGACTGGCAAAGCTGTACATCAGACATCACCGCACCCACACAAGTTAAGAGGCTAACAAACACAGTCACTATTATTTTCGTAGGTATTGTGACAAGTCACTGCAGCACTATGTGATGGGGTTTGGTCATGGGAGATGAACACAGTAGCCACATACTCTGGGAGATTGTTGGGAGACATGGGTCATATCCTCTAGCTGTGGGGCCAAGGTGCCTTGATGTGCACCTTGGCAGTACTACTGCGCTTGCCTGCAATGCTGGGGCTTGATGCAGTCCTTGTCAGGGAAAGTGTAGCACTATGTGACCATGAATAACTGCACTGATACAGCATGTCATGGCTCATGCGTCTGTATTGAACAGCATCATCGCCCACAAACTCTCAATACCCATGACTGGAGGTGGCGACTGTGTACACAGAGGTGATGGGAAAAGGCTGAACTATGGGAACATGTGTGTGCAATCTCATGAGGCATCCCAGGTGTTGAGCCAGAGGAGTGGTACTTCCCACAACCTGGGTGGTGTCTATGATGGGGGGTGGCAGGCTGTCTGCCACAAGTTATAGTGATGTTTTCTTACTAATGGTCTGTATAATCTGAGTTGGGATGGTCAGTTGCTGACCAACCCACAAATGGACCTTCTCAAAGACACCAAAGGGATGGCCTGCGGAGGTAGACTGTAAGGTGGTTGCTGTGTGTCTAATGGAGGTACCTACAAAGGCATAATTTTCACCAGTAACCTTTGAATCATTGAATGCTCCCTGTCCAATATGCCCTGTCACTGTGTAGTTGCTGTATGTTGCCCCACAGCTATGCAGCAAACTCACCATCTCCACAGTTCTATGGGTAGCAGCCAGATGGGCTTGGATCACTGACCATTCATGTCTACTAGTTAATGACAAGAGTGGTGGCCATATTAGGAATGGTTGTAGAGTTACAGCAGTGTCTAATCCCCCCAATCTATCCCCTGTAGTGGTTATATAAACCTCAGAGGTGGTTTATATTTCATATGCTGTGTGCTGGGGACACAGGTAGAGACCGTGAGGGGCTCTAAGGTACAAGATGGCCATCAGGCACTGCTGAGGCTGTGTGTACAACCTATATTTCTTCTGAGACTTCAGGGGTCTGAGACCCCTTTCCACAGTATTGTTGCAAACAGTGCTATTCCATCACTGGACCATGACATTTACATATTGCCATTATCACTTGCCACAAGCACCCTGCTGACATCAACCTGATGTTGACCTGTTACACTGGACCCTCCATCTGTGAAGCCTGTGAAAACAGGACTATGTGTGACACTACCGTCTGCCCACAGACATATGCCCTATAACTCCCTGTGGCATGCATACTATTGCACATTAAAATACAGATATAGCATATAATGGAAGGCATCTGCTGTGGACCAGAGGTACTTAAAGGATAAATATACCCAAATCATTTGTAGCATCAGTGGCTCAATAAGTAACATGCTCATCTTTTGGTGGTGGAAGATAAGAAGGCTATGGGTTCTATTCTCACACCAGGTACTTGGATTTAATTTTCCAATACTGACACTAATGGGCAGCATAAGGGGAATATGCTGCATATCTGAGTGTGTCATCCTTCAGATGAAACATTAAATAGCTCAGGTGAATGTTCAAGATTCTAAGGCACTTACTGAAAAAAAAAGTTGGGAAATGTCCCCTGTCCCATACCCAAATTTCCCCTTGTCAGTATGAATACCACCTCAAGTCTCCCCTGAAAAGAAAACACTAGGGTCATCAAACTATAAATAAAAATAAATATATAGGTGAGCTTTGGTTATGCTTTCCCTTCAAGCATACAGTGGAGTGTGTTATAATGTACTTTTAACAGACATTACTAACCTGATACTGCTACCACTGTCATACAAGTGATTGGTGCCAGTCCTGCTCCCATATCCAAGCCATCTCAGGTATCCGCGTCATTCCCATGGCTGGGGAGTGAGACAAAAATCTCCTCAACCTTAATGAACAATTTCAGTTTTGGCATCCCACCATCTATTGTGGACTTGTCTGTTGAAATCTCCCAAACCTTATCCTTCACATGGAGTTTCCCGTCAGTAATCCCCCCTCAAACCTGTTGTAGATACCTAGTACAGCCACCCATAGTAAACACAGCATGCACTAGTCCTTGCCAATTCTGGTCCATATAATGCTTGTCTGTAGTACTATTGCCCAGGAGTCACATGCCATGTCTGTCCAGGACCCACAGCGATACTTCATTTTCCAGGCATTACCTCAGGCAGGCATGCCAGTACATGTACACTTGTTGGCAAAGCATGTCGGTCAGTGGGTGCATATGATAAGATAGATGGCTGCCTATACCTATGGTCATAGACCCCCCCCCCTTATCCACCTGCTTATTAGCTAAGGCTAATGCATACCCCCGCAATTTATGTACTGTAACCATGGTTCAGTATATGGCATTAGAACCCATACCTCTTGCAGCATGGCCCTTCACAAGGTCTCCATTGTACATGGATGATCCCTACAGCCCCAGGCAGACAGACACTGCAGTTATATAAAATTGTATGGTGTGAATACATATGGAAACATAGAACACTACAAGATATGCCAAAACTCAACTCGATAAGAAGGTTAAAGGCTGGTAATTTATCAAAAAATATCCAAAACAATAATAAGCTCTTTCGTCTCAGGAATAGAGACTTCATCAGATAAAACAACAGCATACCTCATACTATTAAATACCCTTTCAATTTCCTATCCCTCTCAAATTAACTAATTAGTTAATTAATTACCAAAACCAAATGGTCCCTCTTAAGGTAACAACCTTAAAACTAATACACATTACAAATCTATAAGCACAACACATTTTTATATATATTAAAAAAATATAAAAAATTTGCTTAAAATTTAATCTGTTCACAATATCTTTCTTAGAAAATGCATAAAAATAGAAAAAAAATACAAAAAATACATTGTCAATCTTTAAATGGAAGCTGCTCTCTCATTTAAAATGGGTTTAAGGGACACTTGTTCATCTAAACTAGGGGGTAAAGTGGCATTCAGCCTGAACTGCCATATCTATTCTTTCTTCACACTTGTTTCTGGTACATATGGAAACATAAATTCAAAAAGAGGCCAGCACCATATGAGTAAGTGAATAGCTATTTATTGTGGCAATACAGTGGTCACTGAGGAAGGCAGGTTTGCCGAAACCGGTCTGATTTTGTTGGTGTTGCCACAATAAATAGCTATTCACTTACTCATATGGTGTTGGCCTCTTTTGAATTTGAATTTTGATATTTTGGCCTGTTGCACCAGCCGTACTTGCAAGGGTTGTTTTGGATTACATATGGAAACATGTCTGAAGAAGGCAGAGTCTGACTGCCTACCGATGAATTTCTGGTCCATATGTTAAGCTACATAATTTACTTGTTTAGACTCTGAAGTGGCTATGTGAACTTCTGCTTTTAGTGCCTATGCTGATGCCATTTGGATTAAGTTTGTTTGCAAATCACATTGCTGATGTTACTATTGGAGAGCTGCTTTTAGTTCCTGGTTCTTATTTTATAGATGAGCTACTGTACCCCTTATTCAATGACCATATGTTTTGGCCGTTTATAGGCTATCTGACATTTGCCCACTGTTTATTTTTTATAAACTGCAGTGTGGTAACATTATTTTGATTGTTTAACTGTTATATCTTTGGAACTTGTTGCATTTGATTATACCTTTTTTTACAGCTTAACAGTTTGGACAATGAGAAGTCCTGCTAGTTTAGTAGCCACTGTTTTTAGACACTGTTTGACACTGTTTTTTATCAGCTTTTAGAACCACATATATAGACCTTAAACAACACCAACTATGTTTTACAAATGAAACTCTCTTTAATACTTCCTTTAAATACCACAAACAGCTATCCAAATCTTACAAATGCTCATTTACATAGCATCCAAACTTATGATCAGTGGTGATAGTCACCTGAACCCAGGTCCTGAGCGCATGTTATCATCTGACCTTTAAAGGCAGAGCATACTACCTATTCCACATAACAACTATGATCTGCTACTGCTAAACCTAAACCTTAGAAGCATACTCAATAAAACACAGGAATTCCATGCCACTCTCTCCCTATACAACCCTGACATAACCATTCTTACAGAAACCTGGTTAAAACCATATAACTCAGACACTGAAATCACCCCCCAGCTACAATATACTTAGGGTCAATAGACTAGGAAAAAAAGGGTGGTGGTGTGGCAGTTCTCTTCAAAAACTCCCTTACCATACAACCTGTAAGCATAAGTATTACAAATGCAAACAAGGCAGAACTACTCCTAACCAGACTACAACTCAACCAAAAGAAACATATATGCATAATAGCAGTCTATCTCTCCCCAGGAAACAATTCCTCTACAATTGAAACCATTTTCCAACAGATTTCAAGCACCATATCACAGGAAACCATTATTGCAGGGGGCTTGAACATAGACTGGATTACATATAACTCTAATAACCTTAATAACTACATAAACCTCAATGGGTTTTCTGAAATCATTCAATACCCTACTGGAATTGACAAAAGAACAAATAAACAATCTATATTGGACGGGATCTTAACTAATAAACCTCAATACTACCAAATGGCTGGTTGTCTACCAAATTACTTGAGTAATCAGCTTGCAACCTACCTACTGAGATAGCTCAGCAACCCTACTAAACTAAACAACTATCACCAAGTCCGTAACAAGAAAAAAAATTAACCTAAAGATTCTAATTAACATTCTTGAAAAATAGATTGGACTCCTCTTGAGCAACTACCCCTACATGATGCTGTACACTACTTCATTGACACCTTTCTTAGTATTTTAAACAGACTTGCACCTCCAAGAACAGTTTGAGTCAAAGCTAACTATACTCTGTGGCTAACCAAAGAGACTTGAGCCCTCTTAAAGCAAAGGTACAAAGCATGGCATGGATGGGTTTCAAATAAAACTCACCAAAGCCATTTAGTTTACAAGCAACTTAGAAATCATTTCAAACATCAAACTGAATTAGACAAACAACACTACGATACTACCCTACAATGGAAACAGAATGAATCCACAAACATTCTGGAGCAGAGTCAGAAACATACTTCACCCTGGTCAAACCACAACTCCTCCCCCCAATTTACCAGATAATGCTATCAACATTGCTGGACAATTCAAAATCTTTTTCACTGAAAGCTTACTAGCTCTGACCAAGAATAAAAAATCACCTACATTTTCAATGCCCAGCTCCACACACACTATTAATGACTCATTTTCATTTCAAACTGTCCCAAAACAAACTATTACAAAATTAATAAAAAAGTTGAAACCCACCTCTCTGGCAGCAGATAACATGCCAGCAGTATACTTAAAATTAACAGCAGAAGTAATTCCCTTCCCCTTGTCAATACTCATAAACCACTCAGTTTCAGAACAGTATGTCCTATCTGTTTGGAAAGTAGCATACCTTACTCCACTATACAAAGGTGGAAACTCAACAGAATTAACAAACTACAGACCCATAGCTATCTTTTCACCACTCTCCAAAATTCCTAGAAAGATGTATTCAATTCCATCTTCTTCGATATCTTTTAAATAATAATCTCCTTTCATCATCACAGCATGGTCTTCAACCACATTACAGCACTTCTACAGCTCTTCTAAGTTTCACTAGCATCATAAATAAATTCAGAGATGAAGGCAAAACCATCTCCTCAGTGTTTTTGGACATGTCTAAGGCGTTCAACACGGTAGCTAATGCTCGGTTACTGTCCACTCTAAAAAATTTTAGTATCAGCTCCACAGCTGTTAACTGGTTTCAAAGTTATCTATATAGTTGTCAGCAAGCAGCGAAATGGAAGCAAGACTTCTCCCCACTTCTTCCAGTCACACTTGGAGTCCCTCAAGGCTCAATCCTGGGACCTCTCCTCTTCAGCATTTTCATAAATGAGCTTAATACTATCTCTTCTCCAGCATCTAGCATCCAATATGCAGATCACTCAACCCTCATATGTAAGGCAACCACAATAAACCAACTTCAAATTGTTACACAAAAGGCCTTCGCTGATATAGAAACCTGGCTAGTAAACTCACAATTCATTCTCAACCCTAATAAAACTAAACTTATGATCTTCCATCCATCTAAACCTGTTAACCTCCCATCTATCTTTTATATTAGCCCCAGTTATAATAATACTAACATTTTCCCAGAACCACAAACAAAACTATTAGGCATCATAATTGGCAATAAACTAAAATTTGACATACACATTTCAAACACAATCAAAAAACTTCATAAGAAAATGGGGATCCTATATAGAAATAACAAAATCCTAACAGACACTTCTAGGATAGATCTAGCTAGAATATACCTTTTGTCTTCACTTCTATATACCTCCCCTATTTTCACCAACCTCAAAAAAGTCAGAACTGGCTCGGAGTGGCTAGGATGCTGAACTGATAGCTGCACTTCATTTCAGCTCTCTTACCTCAATACAATTCCTGACAGGAATTTTACAAAATAATATTTAATTTGAAGAAATTTTTATTACTAACTTATTTCTAATAACTCTGAGCATCTATAAGAAAAATTTTATTGTCAGAACTTGAATAA
Source organism: Protopterus annectens (assembly GCF_019279795.1). Classification (NCBI taxonomy): domain Eukaryota; kingdom Metazoa; phylum Chordata; order Ceratodontiformes; family Protopteridae; genus Protopterus; species Protopterus annectens. Next base: position 229,186,255 of record NC_056735.1, on the reverse strand, counting down.
TTCCTGTCAAATTAATTACTGGAAAATCAGCACCAATATCAGCTTTACAGCATGAGTCATCTAAGGAATACAGCACAAGACTCTTCTTTCAAAAAAGACCTGCAGTCTCTCATTACAAATATACAGGAACTTACAATAAAAATCGACAAGATGGACAATAAAATAGATACTTTTAAAGAAAAGTGCTCACAACAACTGGAACAGCTTCAAGAAATGTTTACACAGCAGAAAGGACAGATATCACTTATTGAACAGTCATTAAGTGACATTGACACTAGAGTCCAAATAGAGGAACAACAAACTGAATTCTTACTTCAACAGAATACATATTTACTAGAAAAGCTTGATGATATGGAAAATCGAACAAGAAGAAATAATATTAGAATATATGGTCTACCAGAAAAATCTGAAGGGGACAATATGATAAACTTTCTTACCACCTGGATACCAGATGTAACAAAAATACCTGAAGCTCTTTCATATGGTATAGAACGGGCACATAGATCACTAGCAGCTTCTGGAAATGCTTGCTCTCCAGGTAAGAACAAGCCGAGATCTATAATTGTGAGACTTTTTCTACACAAGATAAAGATCTTATATTAAGAAATGCTTGGGCAAATTCTCCCATCAAATACAATGATTCATTAATAAGATTTGACAATGATTATTCTACAAAGGTGGTTTCAAAAAGAAAAGAATTTCTACCAATAAAAAAAACATTGAAGAAAAAGCAACTGAAAGTCCATCTTTTATTTCCAGCAAGACTGAAAGTTTTTCTACCAAATGGAATAAAAATCTTTGAAACAGTAGATTCAGCAATAAAATACCTTACCAACAACAACATCCTAACACATGAAGAATCTATGGACTGGACAATAAGTACACCGAAGAAAAATGCTGAAGTAAATAATTGGAAAACTGTTGAGCAAAAGAAAAAAAAACTAAAGGACAAATAATCTTACATATGTTATATTCTGTAAAATCTAAATAATAATACTAACAACAAAAGAAAAGTTCTTACTGTCTTCAAGTTACACCAAAACAGGTACTGTTTTCAATTATATTTTAAATGTCAAAATTAGCATAAATGTAAATACATTTATCTCAAATCACATCAATATACTAAGCATAATTTAAACATTACTCTATTTTTCATTATTATCCATCTATTATTTTCATATTCTTAATCAGAGTAATCAATGCATAATAATGTTCCCAAATAGTTTATTTATTTATTTATTTATTTTCTCTCTTTGTGTTTTGTTGTTTTTATTTGTTCTCTCCTTTTTATAAAATCTTCATTAACTTATAATACTTTCATCAGTATATGGTTATATTGCTTAATAGGTATAGTAATGGCTGCTATATAACTTATTATTAGTTACATCCCTGATAGTATTACTTTTTATAAGTTAAAAGTGTCCCTGTTTGGATAAACGCTAATGCTGGGCAGAAATGTGTTGCTTTTGAAATGAAGTATTTCAGTTAGGATGTATCATAAGACTACTTTAAATAATCCTAAAAGATGTTCTGCCTTTGACCCATATGTACATACTGATATAGTCCAGTGAAAAAATATGTTTTAAGTGATATTTTGAGGCTATAAGTCATGTGTGTTGTGGCTCCAGACATCCGGAGTTGAAAGATGCTTGTGACTAGCTTAGATATCCTGTTGTCTTTTCTTTTGTAGAGAAATAAGGCATAGCATGTTTAAAATGCAAAGTTTGACAGTTGTGAACACTACTCCGTAAACTAGAGTGCTTGCATGCACACTACATGAGTTTGTCACCAAATAAGAGGAGGGAAAAGAAAAAAGAAAAAACACACACCTTTTCCCAGCTTGGTTCTCGAGACAATTTAACAACCACAAACATCACTAGAAACTTGAGTTACTTATTGCTTGTTGCATTTACTTGTGTACGCCATCCCCTGACTCTTTCTAATTGACGTCTAGTCAGAAAATAAGTTAGGTTCACATTTAAAGATACAGAAACCTAAATTCCTTCTAAGGAAACATAAATAATATAAAAGGTTCATATAAATATACACAGATATTTATTTTTGAAGCACTTTCAGTTTATGGCTACTGATGTCTTCTAGCACCTTGATAGATAAGGACATATATCTGCTTGTCTTTCTATCAGTTTAGATTTCCAGACATTTTAGCTATCCCTTACTATGTTTTATACAGCAGAGTTTAAAAAGCAGAAATTAATCACCAGCAAATAAAATCACTGCTGTTTTACAAATTCTCTAAAGAAACTAGTAAATGTCAAGCAACTGACAGGTTTGTTTTGGGGAGGGTTGCCATTTCCCACGCTGGTGCTCCTGCAGAATACTACTGATGTCCTGCTGCCAAGGTATGCCCTCGGGTGGGCAGGTGGGATGCAACAAGAAGGTTGGATGTGCATTTGGCAAATCAAACATTTAGATGGCGTTATGGTATACTAGATGGAGAAAGTGGAAGCAATGACTGTATAGGCAACTATAATGAGTAACATAACAACAGTGGATTTGACCCGGTGTGTCAATTATACAATGTTTATATCCCATGTGGCTTTGGGCTTTGTCAAAGCATCTGTGTTCTACACACATATTGTGTTGGATCTGATTTGAGTGGAAGGGGGAGAGGCTTAGCCCACACCCTAATTTGTTACTGGGTTGCCATGCATTATGGGCATGCATTGTGGCAGGTACTCAACGGGCTATCCATCCTTAGATGGCTCATGCTGTTCCTGTTTGCTCATCTGAATGGTGACTGCGGCTGTGCTCTTCTTGTTATGTTGCCTGGCTGTGGCTTCACCCTTCTTATAATATTGTCTGGCTTTTTACATTATCAAGAATGACACAATACTAGTGTATGCGGGTATATCATGTTACTGTTAGTGTGGACAAGGATGCTTGACAATGCAACTATGATTCTTGGACCTTTCTGCAGATGGGTGTGTTGTCTGGCAGTTGAGAGCCTGGTTGTTCCTGATCAGCGGACCTGTATTTTTGTGTTTCAATGTGACTGCATGAAAGGATGCCAGTATTGGTCTGCAAGTTTGGTGGGCAGTAGATTCGTTGGGGATTGATTTGAGGAGACACTTGTATTATGGCTGGGGCACTTGACATTTGATAAATGTATCCTCTCAATGATGGTTTCTGTCTGGTCATTGGCTGTAAAACAGCTTTTCTGAGAAATATTGTTGTGGTGCCAGTTAATGATTTGGATTAAATGTTTCTATATACAGTCGTGAAGCAATTGCCAGGATAAAATGGTACTCTTGCAGTGCATGGATCATCGTGGCTGTCCTCCGATGTTGGAGGAAAAACAAGCTTCTTGGACACCTTTTTGATGTGGTAAAGGTGTTACCCCATGGTTTGAATACGTTTTGTCTCTTTGCTGCAAAATGGGTTGGGAATTTTGGCCTGTAATATTTTCAGACATGGTGGTTTGAATCTTGGCAGCTTCCATTGTTTTGATGTGTTCTCCAGTATACTTTTGTTCAGTCATAGGATTGAATTACTGGTGTTGAGTAGGTCAGGATTGTATCTCCAGCACTTGTTGTCAGCAGATAGACTCACTGGCTGGGTGTCAGTCTAAGCTGTGGGAGTTGATGTGTGATATACATAGATGTTTGCTTTGAGGGTGTGGTCAAGTGCGCTGCAGTTTTACCTCTGTACTGTGTCAGTTTTCATTGTGCAGGGTCCCTCTGAGGGTTGATGGAAGTCTTGACAACAAGACACTCAATCAGGTAACAACATTATGAGTGGTCTCTTGGATAAGGGAGCTGTCTAAATTGTGATCTTGTTGTCTCCAGCCATGGGAATTGTCATTGAAAAGCTGAAAATGCAATCAGAGGAACATATTTAATGTCTACTAAAGAAATATTAATATACTTATACATTGTATCACATTTCAGTTTATGTTAAAACATGAAATATGATGTGGTTTCAGAACTATTCATGTTTTTATTCCAATATGACTTTGCAAATATTAATTTAAACACTGGTTTCGGACTTGAGTAGTCTAAAACAATTGCACAACAATGGTACTGTATTATACAGTAATGTCAGTAAATAGTTTTCAACAGATGTATGAAATATACAGTTATAGATTTTAACATGATGTTTATTAATACCCTAAATTATTTTGAAATGATACTACCTTAATCTAAATATTTGTACATTTTTGAAACCTGCTTAGAAGTAAGTATTATTGAATTACAATAAGATGAGTAAAGAATATATGTATATATTTTAGCTGATTAGATTATCTTAATATATTATTCAATTATCTTTATTTAAAACTAAGAGGATAAGAGAAACTGATCCAAATATTATTTGTGAGGGTAGAAAGTTTGTTTGGTTAGATTCACTAACCAAACGAAGAGGTATATTACCTCATAGCAATAGGGAATGGTTTTTAAGGTTAAGAATTACAAGTTTGGAAGTTCTTTGTTTTTTTTTTATTCTATCACTTTGGTGTCACTCAGAAACATGCAAAAATCATACAAGAAAAACTTTTGAATTCTGTATCCAAGATGGAACTAAGAATAAACAATATTTACATAAACTTACACATAAAACAAACTCAAAACTAGGAAATGAAATGTTTATCCATAAATGTTAATGGTCTAAATAATAGTAATAAAAGGAGAAGCCTATTCAAGTACATAAACTTACATAAACCACAAATAGTCTTTTTACAAGAGACACACTTATTAGATAGAGATATAAACAACTTAAATATTAATAATTACACAGTACTAATAAACTCTCAATACAAAACAAAAAAGAGGAGTAGCTATACTACTTGCAACTCAACTATAACACCTAAAATAATTACTACTCATCAAGATACATCAGGTATGTTTTGTCTAGTTTCAATAGAGTTAAATAAGAGAATCTATACGTTAGTAAATCTATATTGGATCCCAGGACTAGGATTAAAAACAGTTAAACAGCATTTTGAAGAGATAATTCATTTAACTAAGGGTAGCCTGATATTGGCAGGAGACTTCAACTGTATAATGAATGAAAAAGATACAGATTCTAAATCCAAAAGAAGAAAACAACCCATCTCTAAAGCACTATCAAAATTTATAGATACATTGTATTTAAAAGATATAAATGAATTTGCAGAACCAGACTCACTAATCTTCACATTTTATTCTCATAGATATAAAACTAACTCTAGAATTGATAGAATATATGTTGCCAATGACCTAATAACAAAAATTGACAAAGTCAGAATCATAAATTGTCCTTTATCTGATCATAATGCCATAGTCTTTGAGATAGAGCTTACACCATTTTATTCAAATCCCATTACTAGGATACCTTCCTATATCACAAAATTGAGAGATTTCAAAGAATTTTATGAAGAAACAATCAAAAACTTTCTAGAAATAAATTACACAGAAGATATTTCAGAAATATATGTCTGGGATTCATTAAAAGCAGTTACATATGGGAAGATATTATCCTGGTACATAAATAAAAGGAAGTTATGGAATAAAGATATGCTAGACTTACAAAACAAAGCAGATAAATTGAAACTGGAAATACAAAAGGGTAATGCTACTCAAGTTCAAGAACTTACACAAATCAATAAGAAGTATACAGAATTGCTACACCATAAGATTATGATTAACTTAGAAAAGATAAAAATAAACTCATACTCTACTAATTCAGCACACCTGAGATACTTAACTAATGGAACAAAAAAATTAATTAAATCTAAGCAAATAAAAGAAATATTTATTCCCAATACTAACAAAAGAGTTACGGAACTAAATGATATTTTAGAAGCATTCAGACTCCAATTTAACATTGATAATTCCATAAATACTCAAGATACACCTACTAAGGATATAAAAAATACTTAGAAAACAATATTCATATTAAATTAACACAAGAACAAATAGACATTATAAACAAACCAATCAATATGACAGAATTAAAATCACAAATTAAAAAGCTCAAGACAAATAAAGCACCTGGCCCAGACAATATGCTACCAGAAATGTATAAATTAATACCCAATCAAGCCATATCTTTATTATTAAAAGTATATGATATAGCCAATAAAGATTTGAATATACCACCCTCTTGGAAATATTCATTGATATCCCCAATTATCAAACCAGATAAAGATGAGAAACAGTGTTCCTCATATAGGCCAATATCATTACTCAATATAGACTACAAGATGTTTATGGCTATATACGCAGATAGGATCAAACACTTTCTTCCTTTCTTAATTCACAAAGATCAAACAGGTTTTATTAAAGGAAGAAATACTTCAGATAATATTAAAAGAATACTAACATTAATAGATTATAGCAAACATAAAGTCCTAAATTTAAATGTAATCTCATTAGATATTAATAAAGCTTTTGATTCGGTTAATTGGAACTTTCTTTCACTAGTTTTAAAAGAATATAACTTTCCTTCTAATTTTAATAATCTTATCCAAATACTATATGAAAAATCTACTGCATATGTTAAACTGGGATCATATAGATCAGGCCCTATAACAATAAAAAGGGAACTAAACAAGGTTGCCCTTTATCACCATTGTTATTTGCATTACTCATAGAACCCTTTGCAAATCAAATCAGATCAAACAATAACATAAAGGGCATTTGTATTAATAAAATGTTAAACCTTAAAATCCAACTCTTTGCTGATGACATACTATTAACTCTCTCAGATGCAAATGAGTCTTTGAATGCTCTATTTAACGCCATGAATAAATTTCAAAATATTTCAGGCTTAAAATTTAATGAAAACAAAACTAAAATTATGCCCTGTAATTGTAAAAAAATAATAATATAAACAAAAGATTTTCCAAATATATAGTAACAGAAAGTAAATTATTATATCTGGGAATAAATCTACTCAATGAATTAACAGATTCTCTAATATTTAACTATAATAAAATACTAGACAAAATAGAACAAACAATTGGTTACTGGAATAAATATATCTTTTCAACAGCAGACAGATTATATCTTATTAAAATAATCATATTTCCCAAAATATTATACTTAATACAAAATTTTTCATTGCCACCTCCCAAATATATTATTCAAAGATACAATAAACTAATTTTAAATTTTCTATGGTTTCCAAATAAACCCCATATAGCCTTAAATAAACATTTGCCAGATTGGGAAGATGGTGGAATTAATTTACCGGATATTGATTTATATATTACCTCATCTGTTATTAAAAACATAACACTATGGTTAAATAATTCATACACACCTATATGGAAACAAGCCCATGAGCAGATTTACATAGAAATCAATTATAATCACATACAAGACAACTTAACAGTAATACCATCACCCCTTATACGGATGTTAAAAGATTATTTTTTAGGGAAAAGGAATAATATTAATAAATTGCCATCAAACTATGTAAGTTCTACACTTTCAGTGTTCAGAACATATATAAACAAAATACCAAATATTAATTCTTGGATTTTTCTTATTTTCCCTATAGCTTTTACACCAAATATTCTAGATACATTCCAAATATCTAAAATAAATATACTTAAAGAAGAAACATTACTCTTTTGGCATCAACTTATAGAGAAAGGGAAAATTCTAACAAAGGAACAGATAATTTATAATTATAATATAAATAAAGACAATTGGCTGTTTTACAAAATCTAAGGCATTTTCTTATAAATAAAATAGAACAAATGCAACCTTCAGTTAGACATGAAGCTCCAAAACTCATTGAATACCTTATTCTTATCACAAAACAGCCTTATCAGGGTACAGGTTATTTGTCTAATATCTATAAAATTGTTAAAAAAACTATCATGAAAAATCATACTGGGATTATTATACTTTAATAAACAACCATCCTCCAGTTGAAGAAGAAAAAGTAATATTCTAAAATCTTCCAAATTTTCTACATTATCAAAATACTGGCAATTATTCACTTGGAGATATCTACACAGAAGTTTCTATACACCACATAGGTTAGCCAAAATGTATTCTATTGAAGATCAATGTTGGAGATGCCATATCAAGATAAAAGCAGATTGGCAGCATGTTTTTTATGAATGTATATGTCTCAATATGTACTGGAAATCCATTAATTATTTTTTCAGACTGTTTATAATGATAATTTTCAATTAACAAAGTCTTTAATTTTATTCAACTCTCCTATTCCAAACTGTGTACCAAAAAGACACTAAAATCCTATGGTCACTAGTGGCAATTTCACGTAAAATCATAACTATACACTGGAAAATGAGGCTTCGCCTACGTTCAAGGAATTTGAGACTTTAACAACAACAGTTGCTCACATGGAAATATTAACAGTGAAGAACAGAACTAAAAGATCTACTTCTTACTATTACTCTTGGATGAAAGTACTGGAAATACTTGAAAATATCGAAGAAGATATATCATCTTATGTTTCTAACTCTATATAATATAGAATTTCAATGTTATTTGCATAGACACCAATGTAAATAGTTATATAATGGTTTGAAGTTAGTAATGTTTTAGAATTGTAAATATGTTATTTATCTTTATTTCATGTAATGTTTAAGACATCTTATTTGAAATAATAAAAAAAATATTTAGTAAAAAAAAAAAAGTCAGAACTAAACAAACTAGAAACATGTTATAATAAGACTGCTAAATTTGCAATAGATTCTACACATGCAACTCATCACTGCCATAGTCTAAAAAAGAATACAGTGAACAGTTCATAACTCTCAGCTGAAAGGCATGATTTGTTGTTGCTGTCAAATGGTTCTAGATATGCAGCTGAAGTTGTGATTGCTGAACATTTTGGCAGTATCTTTACCTGTTGAGTGAGTCTTGAGATTGGATTTGCTTGGGGAGTGATAAGTTGTTGGACCACATTCTTTGTGAATTCTTTAGTTGGCTGAAATAGTTCCTTTTGATGTGTTTATAACATTTCTTACAAGTATTCTGCAGGGTGTTTTTTGTGATATGCAGTGTTTCACATGATCCTACACAGCTTTCCATAACTTGGTACTTTCCTGCATCATGTTCCTTAATCCTGTACGGAAACCCATCTTTAATTGTGTGTGTACAAAATGCATATATGTCATGTAATTATGCATACATATATCTGTTTATGCACGTATTTGTTTCATTTTGCTGATTGGGTTATCCTAGGTATTGACCAGTTTTCAGTGGAGATCCAGGGAGAAAAACTTCACAAATGTTAAGACAGTACACCAATAGAAAAGCAACAGTTGTAGTGATGGAGATTGGTATACAAGTTGCTAGCCATTTTTATCCCTTGAGCTGATTAGTTGGGTCTATATTAAATCAGCGAATGCTTAAAAAAGCAAACGCTGTTTTTATCAACCCCATGTAAGCAAAAGCTTACAATCCCAAACACTGAGAACAGCGATTTTTTTCCCAGGGAAAAAAATCACTGTTCCAAAAAAGAAACAAAAACAAACTTTAAAACATTACATAAAGTGGGCGGCTTCACCACCCCACACCCCCCTACTTAAATATACCAACTCCGAGATCGCACAACAGTGATGAAAATGGCAAAATAACGAAGGCGGCCAAGCGATTTATTTCCCAGGGAAAGAATTTGCTTATATGCCGTTTTGGTATTTTGCCTTTTTGTGCTTTCAAGTTAGATCAAAACGCATTCGAAAGAATGCGTCTTGATCATATAATAGGGAACCGATTAGTTATGTAAGACAAAGCTACTGGCATGAATACTTGAAATGCAATATCTGAAATGGAAGAATCCATAAGCATCATCTAAAAGAATGGTATATGTTTGCAAAAGTATAACAACATAGTTGTTCGGAACCTTTTTCTTAAATCCTGAAATTTGATTTTATCAAGTATTACATAATATGACAGTGAGCAACACATTGAGTTGAGGGTTCTGCAATGATGGATGTTAACACTAAAAGTATATAAGGTCACTTGGAGAAGATAAATTAATTAATTGGGGTCTGCCCTTGTAAGAGAGAAGATTTCCACTTGCTTGCACAATGAGAGATCAGTTTCTTCTTAAAGTCATACAGGTGCATGCAAATTGTGATACATACATCTTTAACTGCACACTTTGAAAATAGGTGCAAAGACCTTTGCAAGGTTTGTACATCCAGTCATAAATCTCGACTTCTATTTAGCATAAAATGTGAATATCAAATAGAGCATAACTCTTCCAGTTTCCAGTAGGACTATGGCAGGGATACTACTCAGAAACGCATGCTTAAAAACACAAGGGAGACAAAAATGGTGGCAAATCTAAGCACATTATCAAAGAGTCAGTGTAAAATCTGTAGATTGTAATGAACTGTATTGCATAATTGTACCACTTTTGCATCTGAAAAGGGAGATGTAAAATGTGCAGCCTCTTTAAATTGTAAGTGCCACTAGTATGTTGGTCATGTAATATGATTTACTGTATACTAAACAGCTGTAAAATCAAATGTGATGAGGACAATTCAGAAAATTGTATGAAGAGGTAATTATTTGTATATGCCATAGATGCATGAGCTATCAGGAGCAAGGAGAGCTTGTTTATTGCATCTGTCATACGTTTCATCCAGTTTAGAAGAGTTAAAGACACAGTTTTCAAAAAAAAAAAAAAAAAGCAAAAAAGGCAGTGGGTTCACTTCCTTTGATGGGACTGAGAATTTTTCACATTTTAATAGTGCTGTCAATGTGAATGTCAAGGGATAAGGAGGCATCAATAGTCATACGCAGACATTTAATTCTGGTGACTATTGAATGATAGTTAGCTCTAGGCATTGTAACAGGAGGGAGTTGACTTACTCTGGTAGACACCATTATGTACAATGTACTCAAAGGAACGGGCAGATTTCCATCTTACTTTATATCTGAGTTTCATAGGTAACTGCAAAACAAGCTTTTGGTGTCTGAATCATACAGGAGATCATTGAGGAATATGATAAGGTGGTTTTGTCCTACAATTGCTTTGCTTTGGATGGGAAAGAAGAGGACAGGTACAACTACTCCATTGTTTCGGCCTGCATTAACAAACTCTTTTAAGGGCAGTAGGACAACATTAACAGATTTCTTTGCAAAATCCATGTTAGGATAGTAATTGGTCCATACTTATTGGTGTCTGTTGATGTCACTCCTTTAGGAAGAGAAATAAAATATTCTGCCTTCCACAACTGGGTATACAGCCATCTCTGATGCTTCTGTTAAAAAGATGCTGTGAAGGAAATGCTAAACGTTAAGACGACATTTGCCCCATCTCTTAATTTTAACACTACAGGGAAGAGCCTTTGCACCAATGGTAGATAAGGATTTCTCTGCCCCCATGTCTTAATTTTAACACTTCAGAGAAGAGCCATTAAACCAATGGTAGATAAGGATGTCTCATTTAAGTTAAAGAGAGCTTCAATGCAGCCTAGTTATAGCACTTGACTGATCAAATCCAACTGTTTAACAGAACATGTAGCAACAGGAAATATGAGACTGTGCTATACTGATTGCTATGCATACTGTAAGTATGTGTAATTGATTACTCACATTCTGATATAATGGTAGTTGCAAAGATGTCATGGGTTTTATTTCTGAGTGTAGCCCTATAGGTTCCTGTGGGCTTATTTGTTCTCAGAAGGTGGTGGAACAAGCATCCTTATAGGTTATATATTTGGTACGGTGCTGTTGTTTTGTAGTATTACTTAACCAAGCCATATTTATTTTCCATTTAGTCTGCCTAAATTATGCGTTTTCAGTGTATTTCGTTATAAAATACTATAGCCTATATGCTACATCTGACTTGGTGATTATGTAAGAAACAGATGCACCTTATGATCAGTTGTTTTATCACTTTATTTTATTTTAATTTTTTGACCTCATGCAGCATACCTTTGGATGCCATGTGTGCCTGCCTTAGAGCTTAGATGCTGACAGTCACTCCTGATCTCCTGGATGTAATCCAATACTTCCCCCACTCTCTAACAGGAGATGACAGTTATATACTTATAACAACAGTTTCTCTTCACTGGCTACAGATACCTGTTTGCTGTCGGGAGCTACTCTTAGTCCTTTAGTAACTAGAGTCATAACCATTCTTGCTCTGTTGTACAATCTTTTGGTACTGAAGCATAGATATCCCTGTGGTAGAAATTACTCAGACTTTACATTGAGTTGTATCCATGTTTCAAGTAAAGACAACATTTCTAAAGCAATTTGTATGTGATTGAAATTCATAAAATGTAATACTAATGTTTCTTAGGCTGAGGAGGCTATTTTGTGCTTTACTAGAGGTCAGCAGAATATCATGTTGTGAGCCTGTGAAGACAGAAAATGTCTCTTTTGAAAACCAATGTCTTTATTGCTATTAATTCTGTAAAACATTCACTTTATTTATAAATCAACTATCTTTTCAATACACTTGATGCACATTTACTCTTAATCCTGCCTGTAGCTGCTTTCCTTTTTCACATACAGTGCCATTTTCCATTGCACTATTCATAGCATACAATCCATCTTGCATGATTTCTCTATAAAAAAAGAGAAAGGATATGAGTCAAAACTATACCTTCACTGTTTTTTTCCATTCTTTTTCTTGGGAATAAAAGCTGCATATATCTTTCACCCTTTAATTCTTTCCTCACCACTTTCCTTTTAGTTTCCATCATATGTCCTACAAACTCAAGTGCTGTTTTTATTACATATCATTCCCAATTTAATTTTATTCAGCATTATATTTATTATTTTTTATCTGTTCTCTAAGATGTGGTGTTTCTAACCTTTCTCAATCAAGCCCTCTGTCAGTAAATCAGGCTGCCATGTCTGTTACATTTTCCAGTAACAATGTTGTGCTGAACCTCCAACATATGCCTTCCCAGTCGCTCCGGCTTTTCTAAATGTATCCCATTCCCACTTATCGCCATTGCAGCCAGGTGTATCATACATGTCTTTACTCTACTGAGAACAAACTTTTTGTTTTATTTGTTTTAATACTCCACCCAGAGAAAAGCACCAATCTACCACATCTCTTTTACATATTCAAAACTTTCATTCAGTTTCATTTTCCATTCAGTGGCATTCTCACCAGTATACATCATGCCCCTAATTTAACCTAAAAACCCCCTGTTCCACCCAATAAAAGCCCAATAATAAACATGCAAAGCCTCTTTGTTTTTAACAATACATTTATTTTAGGACTTATCCCTTTTTTGCTCTCTGTGGCTTGCATTCTTAATTCATATAATTAGCATCTATATTGATGCTTGTTCCATCATTTCTTCTATCAAATCCACATCTTCATGTTATATCATTTACTAGCCTATATCACACCTTAGCCATGTGTTACCTCAACATCCCATCAGAATAACCAACAAGGGGTGAGAAAACATCCAATCCTTTCTACAATCTTCCAGTTCTCTCTTGTATGTTGATATATCTTATTACCTTCAGTCTGTAAACCAAAACTAACATGAGATCTATTCATTGTATCATACCATACAGGTCCACTCTGTCCCCCTTTCTCTCTCTCTTCCTTTATACCTACATTTGAGGCAAGTCATGCATTACTGATCAGTTAGCAGGATAATAAAGTATGCAACCTCCAAGTGAAATGTTCTTCCCCTCTTCTCCTTATACTTCTGTAGTGAGCTTACTTCCATGTTTGTACGTAATACTAAATTAGTGCTTTCAATTCCATTTCATCCCTTATTGACACTAAGTTTTTCTTCCAGCTTTCATTTTACAAGTGTCATCCACCTTTTCTATCAATATATAACTCACCTTCATACATGCATTCATTAGGTTACTATACATTACTCATCTGGCTATTCATGTTAACAGAAGAGGTGTTTCATAAATGAAATCCACCCTCCTATTTTGGAACGAATAACACATCAACTGTCTAAGAAAATTTGACAGTATTATTCATAATATGACAAAATCTAGTAACTCAGCAGGAGTTTAAATTGCACTATTTATCCATTCTTTCATTTGACATACTTTATACTACCTGACAAGAAAATTCCTCTTCTGATAGTTTGCTATTTCCACCCATTTCTACATAATACTGGATGACTGCTTCATCTTCCTCTATGTTTGGACTTCAGTTTTGGCTTTAACCTAAGGATAGAATTTATGTGAGAAGCCATTCAAGTTTGGGATGTATGCATTACGGGGAAAATGAACTCATTACAGGACTAAACCTGTAGCTGTAATATAACTTTCTGTCTGGTAATAAAATTTTCTAAAATGTGACCTCTTATTTCATACTGGATGTGGAGTTTTGCTTGTGATGATTGAAATATGGCTTATTTTGTAGTTGTAAGCTTCACACTGGAGCTTGCTGTATAAGGCAAGATTTGTGATTGTGTTGGTTAGGGCTGACGTCTGTTTAAAATGAAGTTTGTAACATTCCTAAATCAAAAATAAGGTTATGAGAAAAGCCATAAGAAAGGTTGTTGGCCTTCTGATAGGAAGGGAGGAAGACAAGTAAACTTTTAGTTAGTTAGTTAGTTAGTTAGTTAGTTAGTTAGTTAGTTAGTTAGTTAGTTAGTTAGTTAACCAGGTTAGTTCAACTAAGATTATGGACTTTATTTTCGGCAGACAAGAGAGGTAGCAGTTAAATACCTGGAGGAAATTAGGCCAGGACACCAGAGAAAATGTCCCTTCTCTTCTCACTGATTAATGTTAAATCTTTTTATTTCTTTTGGTGACAATATATATGTGTGCCTGAGATGAACGATTGCACTGAGAATTTTGTTTTATCACTTTTTGTGCAGAATCTATGTATGTATGTGATTTGAAATGAAGCTCCCCTTCTCTTTTCATCAGTGGATGCCAATGGGTAGCATCTATAAGAGACTGAGAAAAAGCCAGAACCCTGAAAGACTGAGAGGCAGAGTGAGGATGTGTATGGATTAGTCAAAACAGAAGTTGTGCCAGGGCGACAGCTTACAGAAACATTGTATAATAATGTGAGTGAAGGATTTTACATTTGCCAGACAGAGTCTAATTCAGAAGTGAAACGGTCTGAAAAACTGTGGAATGATGAGGAGAGGCTGTGACCCTTGCAAGTGGCCCCAAGATGCAGTGCTCGAGGTGGAGAGAATGAATGCCCTGAATGATGATGTCAAGCAGTACTAAAGTATTAAACTGGTTTAGTTATAGCTGAGATGTGTTAGAATTTGTTGTGGTTGTTAAATCTTGGTGAGTGATGCTGTTAGCACTGTCAGTCCTAAATACAAAGCACCTTCTGCAGTTTTGTTATTTTTCCGTTTCACCAGTTCAAACTAACATCAATTTGTTTTTACTAAACTTACCTTGGCCTCATATTCCACCAGGATTTGCGCTTCTGCTTCATCTGCCTCTTTTACCTCTGCTACCTTTGGATCCCTCTGCTTTACACTTGGACTAATTTTGCATTGTTTCCATGTACTAGTCTGGCTACTGCAAAGTCCATTCTACAGGATGAACTAATGCTGATAATCTTCCTGTTTAATCAGATGCTGCTGATTCCCACTACATAGCTGAGTAGTCCCTAGAACTTGTTTCTCTTTACAATCCCATCACTGTAGTTGAGTTGCTATTGGTGCTATCCTACATGGTTAGAGGGGTTTGTCTATTGCATTACTTCTGATTATCTCTGCCTCTTAGATTCCATAGATGTGGGCACTTGTTCTTCATATCTCAGGCATTTTTTTTCCCAGGCTCCTTAGTGCTATAGCTATAATTCTGGCTCTTTGATCCTGATTGCCTTGCAGTTATAAAATTCATTGGAAATATCTGACTCACTGGACTCTTAATCACAGAAAAAAATAAAAATGTTATATTGGTCCACTAACAGAAAACACAAAGACATTGGATCACAGATATGATTTAATACCTTTTATAGGTTTTAAAATTACTTCTGAAAATCTGCAACTCATATGCTTCGTATGATAGCTATACCACAGACACAGTGTAAAGTTATGTGAAACTTCCCAGCAGCACACATTTTCCACTCTGGCATTTTAAGTGTTTTTTTTTTATCCAGTTGAAAATAAATGATGTGTTTCCCTTTCTAGGCATAAGTGGATATCTAGGCACTGTATCTAACATATGTAACTTAACAACTGATGAAGGGCTTATGCCAGATGAAAAGCTTGAGTAACTGCAAAGCTTATGTTGGTCCAATAAATGATGCTACTTCACATCTGTGATCCAATGTCTTTGTGTTTACTCCAGATACATCACTAAGTAACACACCCTTCCCCTCTAAGCATAATTTGAAAGCAGTTTGTATCAGTGTAGATCTCTTCAGAGAAATAAATGTGACTTTCTTGAGGAGATGGCTGGGGGCTGAAAGCATCTCCATACTGTTTATTTCAAAACACGGTTGAAACATAGTTGAAATCATCCTTCACTGCCTTCCCACATTATTTTTAATTCAGAAATGATTGACCTCAGTTACAAAATAACTGGGATGTTTAATGATTTTCCTCAGAAACATTTACTGTAGCAAATGGGTGTTGAGAGCTCTACGCACCACATAATAGGGAGACTAACTACTCGTTGGGGCCTTCTACCCTGCTACTACGTCTGTAAACAATGGTTTTCTAATAGGCATCCAATCTTATCCTCATTCATCCTGATCCATGCAATGTGTTCACATCCACACTCTATATGTAGTGTAAACCACCAGATATTCAGTTGCTGCCCCATGACTGTTTTCCTTTCCATTGTTCAGTCAAACCTCATGTGTCAAGTCCCCATCCCTGCTTCTAGCATTTGTGTAATGTGTGCACCTATCTGTGTGTCTCACAGTCCTTCATCACCCTGATATCCATCACTCAATATATTCAAATTTCCTTTCCGCACCCATCATTGCATGCTGCTTCTTCATATACAGAATGCTTTGAACCACAAAAATATGCTTCATGGTGGACATGTTCAGTGCATTCTGCATTCTTTCCACACACTTGTTCTTTTGTAGATGTTTTCATCTTGTTTTATTGTCCTTTCTGCCCTGATATCCTCTCACATGCTCTTGGTTACTCACTGAAAAAAACTTTCATTGGAACCCATTCTGATAAAACAATATTATAAATCTCCTAAATTATCTAAAACATAAAAAATGCAAAAGTAATATTCTACAGTGTGCAAGACCTGATGCCCTGCTGAATCACAATGTAAATATATTAACTCTAAGATTACACAGCAAGATTCTTGATATTTTATCTAAATGATTTTCAACAAAACAAAGAAACAACAGACTAAAACATCCAGTGCCTGTTTCAATAAAACCATAAATCAGCAATCCGCAGTGCTCCCCCACTCACATACCCTTTTCCACAACTATATACAGCAAACTATATGCTGTATTACAGTGTTTGCATGGTAACACTTGTAAATGGTGCTGTGGCACACATACATGCTGTTGTACCTCAGTAAGTGAAGACTTAGTGTGACATCAGTTAGAATGTGTACAACTCTACTCAACATGCACACTCATAGCTCTGTGCTATTGTATTACACTGACAGCCACTGTACAGCCCTGGGAAGATTGAGACATTGTACATGTTTTTACCTGTTGATGTTGGTGGCACTGTGCATCATGTCAGTCACAAATGGTATTGCAGCTTTTGTTCATGCATAGAATGTCAATAATGTTTGCAGCATTATTTACTTATATATTTATATTTTGTTTACCAGACATGCCTCACATGGATGGCCATTTTTCAAGGAGAACTTGAGAAAAACAGCTGCAATATCCATATTCTGCACATGTTTGTGCCCACATTATCATAACACAGTCAACATGCTCACCATGGTGATATTGCTAATCTGCCAATGCCGCACACATGTTCATGTATGATGGCATGTGGAATATGGAAACTGCTTCCATTCATATCATCTGTCACTGTCAAGATACAGCTGACTCCTATAGCAACAATATGTCATATCATGGGTATGAGTGGGTTGGTTGTACTCCATCTACACTGGTACCATGAATGATGTCTGCATCACTTGGCAGATGGTGTGCATATTTACTTGTTAACTGACTTGCAATAAACTTGGCAACTAGGTGACAACTGTATCGTCTGTCATTGGTCAACAGTGGCATTGTGCTCTCGTAATATAATAGTGTAATTGGAGCTGTATCTAGATATGAGTGGATCAGCTGTTTGTTACATGTCTCTTTTTGCATACTCTAGCATTTCCTTTTACAAAATACAGAGATTTACTATACACAGACCCACTTGCACATACTAGGCACTCATGCTTTGCCTAACTGTCAGATATAGGTTCATAGGTAGGTACTAGGCTATTGGCCCTAGGGCCTATACAAGCCCAGCCAAAAAGGTACCCTGGCTTTCACCACTCAAGAAAATTATTTTCCTGTGCCTCTGTCAAGCAGAGCCACAGAGGTGATTCCCGGGGTGCATTTCCTATTTCCCATGCAGTCATCAAGATTTTTCTTGAAGAGTGCTAATGAGGAGCTTTGTTTGATATAGATAGGTAGTTTGTTCCAAAGTATGGGAAGTCTCTGGGACAGGAATCTATCCCTCCAGCATGTTCTGTTTATTGTGGTGACAAGGTTTAGCTCCCTAGAGCGTGTAGCTTGGAGGGATTGGGATTTCTTTAAGTGGAGCATGTCCAACAGCTCTGGGTTTGACATAGCTTTGTATGTTAGGCAGAGATCACCTCTGAATAGGTGACATGCGACAGAGTAAAGCTTGAGTTTTTTGAGACGGTCTGAGTAGGGCATCTGTTTGAGGCCAGTAATCCTCTTTGTGAGATATTTCTGCAGCCTTTCCAGTTGTTGTAGATGTCTTGTGAGGTACATACCAAAAGGGGTGCTATAGTCTATAATGGGTCTAATGAGTGATGAGTAGAGGGGAACAATGACCTCTTTTTTCCTGGATGAGAAATCTTTTGTGATGAGGTGTGTCACATAGAAGGATTTCCTGACTACTGTGGCAATGTGATTATCAAAGGAGAGACTAAAGTCCACCTGTGTCCCAAGGTCTCTTATCATACTTTCGGTGTTAAGTAGACCACCACCTATGTGGTAGCTCATGGGTACAGAGTTTTTACCAAAGGGGATGACAATGCACTTTTTGGCATTGAGCTTGAGGCCATAGCTTTGACACCAGGCATCTGTCTCAGTGCGGCCCTTTTGTAGGATGTCCACATCATTAGGAGTTTCAATTATGGCTCCTAGTTTGCAGTCATCTGCGAACTTTGTTAGCCAAAGACCTTCTGTGTTAGCTTGTACTTCAGAAAAGTAGATACCAAACAGGAGAGGACCCAGGACTGAACCCTGTGGTGCTCCACTTGTCACTGGTCTGAAGTCAGATTTGGAATCTGCTACTTTCACAGTGTGGGTTCCGTCAGTAAGCCAGTTGGCAACCCATCTTGTGACATAGGGATTTATACCTAGTTTAGTGAGTTTATCTATAATTCCAGAGTGGAGAATGGTGTCAAAAGCCTTGGCGAGATCTAAATAGGCTGTGTGAACCACCTTACCCTCGTCTATGGCTTTGGTGACTGCTTCAAAGAAGTCTATCAGGTTTAGAAGACATGATCTGCCTTTTACAAACCCGAACTGGGTGGGGTCTAGGTTTGGAGATTACCAATGTCTTTGTTTATAAGTTCCATGATGATATGTTCCGTGGCCTTGCAGACCAGTCTCATTAGGCTAATGGGGCAGTAGTTCCCAGGGTCCGTGGTGGCTCCCCCTTTGTGGAATGGGATAACCATCACTGTACGCCATTCAGTGGGCACAAAGACTTGAGGTGAGGCTATGAATGAATATGGTGCTTAGGTGGGGTGCCAGTTCATTCTGTAGTTCATGTATGGGATGTTGTCAGGTCCCATGGATGCTATGTTCTTGGCTTTGGAGAGTGTGGTTTTTACCTGTGCAGCCATGATTACAGGAACTTTGCATTCTTCAGGTATAGAGATGGGCCCTTTAGAGGGTGAGAGAGGGGTAAAGTTAGCACTGAACCTATCTGCCAGGATGTAAGCAATATCAGTTGGTTCTGTATATTTAGTGCCATTGTGCTGTAACTCAGAGCAGATCTGAGTATTGCCATTGAGATTCTTGACATAGCTATAGAATGCTTTGTGGTTGTCTTTAGAATCAGTGGCGATTTTGTTTTCATAACTAGCTTTGGAGGATTTTATGAGGGATCTCAGCTTCTTACTGAGGCTGACCAGGGAGTTCCTCCAATCATGGGATTTTACTCTTTTTTGCAACAGTTTCTTTCTTCTGTTATATAGTTTGTTTATGGCAGGAGACCACCAGTTTAGCTTGCTTTTTTTGGAAGATAGCATCTTGGTTCTGTTTGGGATAGCACGATCCATGTACTCATGTAAGTGCTTATAAAGTGCATTTGCGTAGGATTCAGCAGTTGTACCTCTATTGTCCGTCTGCATGGGTGTCGTGAAGTTTACCACTTCTGTCTTAAGAAGTGTGAAGTTGGCTTTGGAGACATTTTTTATGGTGGTTTCCCTAATGGGGGGTGGGATGTGGATTTCTAGGCTGATTAGCTTGTGGTCAGATCTGACAAACAAGGAATTGACCTCTGGTGTGGAGCACCGGTCACCCATGTTGGTAATGACCAGGTCTAGGATATTGCTGCCCCTGGTAGGGGTATGGATATGTTGATCCAAGGCATTGGAATTTATGAATTCCAGAAAACGTTGAGCAAAAGAGTTGGTACATGAGTAGTTTTCCCAGTTAATGGTGAGGTAGTTGAAATCACCCATTATTAGGGTGTTGGGTTGTACCCTAATATTTTCCAGTGTACCAAGAATGAGGAGTGGTAATCCTGGCACATGGTGGGGGATCTGTAGCAAGTTACAATTTGGATTGCGGTCTTGCCCTTAGTTAGTTGCACTTGCATAATCTTGGATGCATTATGCTGAGCAACTAGCCTGGAGGTGTGGATATCTTTAATGAATATGGACACGCCTCCACCTTTAGTGTTTTGGTCCAGGTTAGGTGGCCGAAAGGTGTGGTATGCATTATAGCCTTGTAATGCAGGGGTGTTCTCTGGAGCCTTGAACCAGGTCTCTGTCACTGCACAGATGTCGATGTTCTCCATTTAAAGGAGTGCCTCGAGTGAATGCATTTTGAGGTCTAGACTTCTAGCATTGAGAAGCATTACCCTCAGATTTTGCTTGCTTGTACCTGTTACGGTGGTCAATTTGTCATTTGAACCTTGCCTAAAAAAGGGACTATAAGGCTGGCAAGAGCCAGAATCCCAAGGGTGACAGGTGCAGGCCATCACTGGCAAAGCATCATGGTCTGTCAATCATGTCATCCCAGGCAGACAGATATTGGATCCCCTTAGAATGACACCAGAAGCTAAGCCAATTGTTGAAGTCAATCATTTTGTCCTTGTACTGTGGTATCATTCTGGGTGATGGCAGGATGCTGCTCATGGCTAGGGTCATACCTGCCTGGGCTACAAGATCGGAGAGCTCCTCCATGTCTCTTTTCATGTAGTCCAGGGAGGTACCTCTCACATCATTCACACCAACATGGACAATGATACTGTTCTTTAGGTTTGGTCTGGCTAGTGAGAATAGCTGGCTCACAAAGTCCCAGATCTGTGTTGCAGGGTTGTTTTATAACTCTTAGAAGTGATGAAGACCTGTTGATGTTCCACAGGCCTGTTGTCTTGTACTGTATTAACAGTCCTTGTCACCAGTAGCACAGCTGTTGCGGTGGACTTTACATACTAGTAAGGGCTACCACATTCTGAAATACCCAAAGTGGGACATTTTTTGTAGAAATGTGAGATTTTGCAGGACAAACCGTACCCACAACCAATGCAAATGATAGAACTTCAATTTTCTTGCCAAAATAAAAGTTTATTCTTGTAACATTTGAGTTGCTTATACTGTTTTATATAACATTTAGATGTTTCGGATACAAAATAACTGTTTTATGTAACTATTAAAAAACTAAGACAATACTGTTTTGTCCTAAAATCTCAGGACATTTGCCATTTTTTAATTTTTTTTCTGCAGGACACAACCACCCGAAAAGAGACTGTCCTGCACAAAGAGGGACATGCAGTAACCCTAATACTGGTGCTTTTTGGCTGGACAGACTACATGCAGTCCTGTATTGTTTATCTTCCTACTATGTGGCCACCCCTCCAACAGTTCTCTAAATCACTGATGTCCTGTTCAGAGTGCTACTTGGACTCTGAAACTGTGTTGTTCTGTGAACCAGTGCTATTGGCTCCTACATTACTCAGATCATGTGTACACCTACTTCTCTTTTAGGTCGTTGGACTTCTACATACCATCCAAATGATATAGGTGGAAACATATGAAGGAAAATATGAAGTAATCAGACTGGGCTGAGGCCAGAGTGCATGGGCCTGATCCAAACCTGAACTACCAAGTGTCATAAATATGCATATATTCCCACATTAATAGTCTGTCTCTTTGTGATCATGGCATATACATTATGGGCTCCTTTGGATCTGCTTATACTTCATAAGATAGTTACTAACTACTAGCTTATGGAGAATGGCCTGTGAGGCTGGACCACAGTGAGTTAAGTAAATGTTAAAAAAAAAATGAAAAATCCCCCTCAAGAGTGTATGTTGACCCCTTATGAGTTAATAATTGGTTAACTCAGTAATTGCAAGGCAGAGAAATCCCACACAAAGTGCCACTGCAAAAAAAAAAAAAAAAAACAAGATTATGGGCTTAGCTTTAAGACCAACTAAGCTAGGCAAGGGAGAGAGTCTAGGAAGCTAGACAAGCGCATATTCTGCAATTAAGGCCCATAATTTGCATGCCAGGGTTACAAAGAGCCACATACCATCCAAATGATACAGAATTGTGGTTTGTTCATAGCATGCTGAACCTGAAGGTATCCACTTCTATGATGGCATCATTTGCAATTGTATTTCATAAATAAGTGGAGGTGCAGATGCTTTTTGAACTGCGTCACATCCTGCACATCATCCCAGACACAAACTCCAGGAACGGACTTGCTGTGTTCTGCACCTTTTAACACTGCACATCCTTTTTCTTCACCTTCCTATATTCATGCCTTGGAGTTCTTTATGCTAAGCAGCTCATGATAATCTTTTGTCTGTGCTTGTACTACGCATGCTGCCATTCTTGTTTGCAGTCCCTGCAAAGTAGTATTTGGATGTGCACACATGCTATCTTGCTCAGCTCCTGTCATATAAACTCATATAAAGCATGGCATCATTTTGATGTCCAGCATCCTCGTAGTCTGATGCTCCCACAAGGCTCAGTGAATCCTTGTGTTACACTACCTATTAACATGTGTTCCAGACTGATGGTGGTTTCATTCAACCTTACAGATGCTTGGAAATTTATAATACTAGTATTGGCATTATAAAAGACCAGTATGTATCTAGATATCAAGACTAGTACCTGACCACATATGAAGTAACAGCATGTGCATTTTTTAGGCTGTGTGGTTGTATGGTACTTTAGTTGTAGATGTTCTCCCAAATGAGTGTGTTGTAATGTTTGTTTCTATCTATACTGGCAAGCTATACCAGTTTAATTGTGTTTTTGCATGGACAATGTTTGTGCTAGAGTAGCTCTAATAACATTCCAGTGTATCCATTCATGTTTCTATGCCTTTGCTGATATGTTTTTATGAATTTGTGAATAGAATGTGACTTCTGTCATATGTGGTATGTTGTCATTTATTGGCATATGTCATACACCAGCTCATTCTTTGGATTGCAGCCTGGATGTATCATTAGTTCACTATTGTGTTGTACACTGTGACAAATGCATTTGGGTTTGGACATTCCAGTTCTTGACTTTTGATGATCTGCCTCTGGGGAGACAATGATATATCTGTTGCACATGCTAGTATCAGCTGGTGTCTCACACACACACACACACACACACACACACACACACACACACACACACACACACACACACACACACACACACACGCGTGCCCGCACGCACATACAAACACACAAATGCACACACCCACACAGACATACTCATTTGACTTCATGGACATCATTTACCCTATTCTCTTTTTGCTGTGTGTATGTGTGTGTGTGTGTGTGTGTGTGTGTGTGTGTGTGTGTGTGTGTGTGTGTGTGTGTGTGCGCGCGCGCGCACATGTGCATGCATGCTTGAAAGTCATTCCTTAGCTGCTACTAGTGTGGATCAAACTGAAAATCACCCTGATGTGCATTTGCCATGACACCCCTAATGCCCCATCCTTCCATGATTATTGTGTAATTTCAGTGTTCTCTGCCTTCTGAATATATTTGCCTCTTAGCATCCCTTTGGTTAAAACAACATCAACACTCTTTTGCTTGACCTATGTAATGGATATCTTGCCTGCTATGTTGTAGTGCCTACAATATAGTACCCTCTTTTGTAGGCTGAAATTTCAGTAGGGATTATTTGGGTCAGCTGATTGTTACTTCTTTTCTGGCTGTGTTACAATATTACATTATCCCTAATTTGCGTTTGCCCTGTTTACTTCTGCGGTCTATGCCTTTTGCTGTACAGGGCTGGCTGGCAGTGTTGCTTTGCATTTACTCTGCCATTTTTGGTACCTGTCTGGGGAAGAGGTAACTAGTCCTCCAGTATGTATTTATTTGCTGTAAGGAATGAACAATAAAAGGCATTACCAACCAGTGTTAATCTTTTCACTCTTTCAAGGTCATGGGAGGTGACAGTTCACATTTTACTTAGGAAAGTCACTTTTCATAATCATACAAGTACTACAAAGGTTAATACATCATTTCATAAGTACTGCTCACTTTTTATCCATAACAATGAGGGTAATAATATCAGGAAATGAACCCCAGAATAAAGTAAGGATCCAGAGTATTAAATGTATCAGATGAACTTGACACTAACCTAAATGTCATACTCTGTGGAATTAGTCAGCAGTACAGCAAGTTGTGCAGAGAGAGAAATTAGAGCTAACAAAGAGGGTCACTGGTGTAACCCATTATGAATATCACATTAGTTCCAAAGGCTGCAGCTTTATAAAATCATAGGGCACAAGCAAGTCACACAGGGCGACAGAGCTTATTGTATTTATACCTTGAATGACAGAACAGAATAAAGGAATGAGACAAAAACACCCAAGCATCTGATGGTATAAAAGGATGTTCAGAAAAGGAGACATTTAGGGACAGGGGCCACTGTAAATGAATGGAATGGATAGAGTGAATGTTAACAAGAGGTAGCATTTTCATTACTGGGAAAGCAGACAGCACAGACTCATTAGAGCTGATACGGAATGCAGAAACTGCACAACAGTAAGGCGTTTCGTGTGACACAGAGGAATAGAAGCAAGATGAAGGAAAAAAGCAAGTCACTGATTCAGTAAGGTCTGTTATTTTAATATTTTATTTAACATTTGTTGACCGGGAATGTCCGGCTAGGTTCCACAAAGCCTGTTTTCAGTGGAGGCCCAGGGAGAAACGCTCCAGATGCATGTCTTTGGAATGTGGGAGGAAACCGGTGTACCTGGAGGAAACCCACGCGAACACAGGGAGAACATGCAAACTCCATACAGAAGGCACCCCAGCCAAGAATCGAACCGGAGAACCTCTTGCTGTGAGGCGACAACGTTAACCGCTGCACCACTGTGCCACCCACTGTTGTTCCCTGGGATTTAATCTTTTGCAAATCCTGGAGGCAAAGTGTGAAATGTTAACAGAGGGATTGTGCCAGCTGGAAACTAATTTCTTGTAAGTGAAATGTAAATAACAGGTAGGAGCAGTGCATGCCTTTTGCATCATCAGTTTTCATCTTTCCGTGTTTTTACACGGTGAATGTACAAGGAAACACCAAAGATAATGTCTGGATTCAGGACTTTTAACGCTATTCTTCACATGGTTCATGTAGCTGAATTTTGCAGCAGTTCAGCTTTATTCATTACTTCCTGCTAATTGACTTTTGAGTCTTTTACTTAAAAAGAAAGGCCATACATAGACAGAAATGTAGCCAATTTTGAAACAGGAACTTGTAAAAATTAGGCAGATTATTTGGATTTGCAAAAGATTAAATCCCAGGGAACAACAGTGAGGTGCATATTTCATTGCAGTTTGTTATTGCTTCAGATGCAAGCAGAATTCAGATTCCTAAGTCAATTATATTGTGCAATAATCCATAACACTGATGTTTCCAGTGATATACTATTCATACATTTCAAAGCATTTCAAAAAAAGATGGATCTTCATTAGTAAGTGAACTAAAAACACAATCTGTTTAAGCCTTTGAGATGATCTTTTGTCACTACTGAAAAAAACCTTCCTTCGTATGTGAAATTTCCTCTATTTAGAAAGTGTCAGATGGAGGCAAAGTGTGAAATGTGAACAGAGGGATTGTGCCAGCTGGAAACTAATTTCTTGTAATAATAATATAGCTTCAGTACAACACGGAGATTTAATTTGCAATACTTTTACTGGAAGTGAGATGTGCTTTGGGACATCCAAGCAGGCATGAAATGTTATTTTCAATTTTGGAGCAATGTGATAGAAAAATAAGTAACTCGGCACTTACGCTGTAGTCCTGGACAGCAGAAGCTATTGCACATTCAAAAGAAAAGGACACTCAGGCAAAGCTGTCAAGTACCAACACAAGGAAAAAGACATACATACATACATACATACATCATACATACATACATTCATATATTGTTACAACAGAACAACTTAGTACAAAGGCTGTCAGTAAGTTTACAGACAGTGTCAAAACCAGGTTTAGAACCTGCAGTTTTAGAAGACGAAGAAACATGAATACCTTGACCTAAATTACATAGTTTATCAGAGTAAAATCCAAATGTAGGTGCAGTCTTTAACATGCTCCCCTAGGCAGGTTTTCACACATTGTTATGCATAACTTCTTTATATTAATTGCACACATATACATTTTAGGTTATTGTTAAAGCCATATGCTTCGAGCGATGTGCCCAAAATCCTCAGAGCGGCATGACGATGTGACAAGTTTATAGAGATTTGTATTGCTGAATGTGGTTTTGCTTTCTTGTAGATAGAAATATTCAATCGTATACCCAATGTTACTGAGGGTGGTACTAAGGAAGCATGAATTTCACCTTTCCATAGCAGATAGTAGCATTCACATCATTCTAAGCTTAACCTCCAGGGGTGGGATAATAACACACCAATGATATATAACATGATCCAGGTCTATATCAGTTCGTCAAAGACTCACTTCAGCGAATCTGACTTCATCGACCCTAAACCACTGAACTTCACTTCCGTTAATGTTCCCATTGAAAAAAGATTTCACCAGGGAAGGGAAGCACTTACCAACACCACAGCACAACACACACCTCAGTATGTCAAACCCACCCAAGTGGGGGGCTGCACACCTCACACCCCCCTAACTATATATAGCAGCTCCAACATCACACTATGGTGGGGAAAAGGGCAAAGTTGTGCTATTGGCCAACTGCTTCCTTTCCCTACATAAATATTTTGTGGATTTGAATGTTCATGGAAGTGAAGTTCGGTGGTTTGGGGTCAATAAAGTCAGGTTCTCTGAAGTGAATCTTCAACAAACTAATATAGACCTACATGATCCAGGTTATGGCAACCTTAGAGTTAAATCATTTAGATGAAGGTTTTAAGGTACATAATCTCCTATAGCAGTCAGTAACAGTTTCTCATTTCTGGATTTTGAGTTTGGAATGGTATGCACTGTATTTTATGTAAGGCTGTGTTGCTCAATTTATTTCTGAAGTAATCCAAGGTAGGTTAGTGCTGCTTAGTCTTGCAAGTAAAAACCCAGCTGCCAAAGTGTCAGTGCTGAGGAGAAAGTAGAAATTAATGAAGGAAACTTGCAATCTGACTTAAAACTTACTTTGTAAGGTATAGCTTCAGCAGTAAGTTTTGAATGTCCTCTCTTCCAGAAACAGTAGTGCTAAAATAGGTCCACAGATGAAGAGTTCTGTAGATCTGTTACAGCTGTAAATCATGAAATGAGACACTTCTCAGTCCTTTGTAGGCAGAATTTCTTTATTTGGCAGATGAATGTTGCTTAGATGATTGAACAAGCAGGGTTAGAGCAAGCGTATTTATTACAGATTTCGACGGTGGGGCTTAGGTTATATGCCCTGTGTTACATCATTGTAGTCATATGTGGGTGTTTGTGGACAGGTAATTCAGTCATCTGGTCATTCCCTTAAAACTGTGGTGGGTGTAGCCCTACTATATGTGGGGGTGGGTGTTGGATCAGAAACAACTGTATGATTTAATTGCCATATTATAAATGACACTAAATTAGCCCTACTTATTTGGTTTCAAGGATAATTGCAATGTGAAATATCATAAAATATTTATAAGTATTCTCCTAGAGGAAAAATGAAAATGTTACCTAATTATATAGGAGTTTAGACATAGTAGTCAAAAGCCCTATATTCTTGTGGTCCTTTTTAATATTAGATGTTGATTTAGTCCTCTTTAAGGACAAATGATAAGTCTATAGGAAGGGTCATCAAATTTCTGTGGCACTTTTGGGGGTCCTTCAACAGATCTTTCTGTGTTTTCATTATTTTGCAATGTATTTTGAAATAGATTTAAAAATATTTTAGAAATATATGACAAGTTTAGACAATGGGGAGGGGGGAAAATGAAGCAGGTACATTTGTGCCTGTATGTATAGCATGGGACAAAAGTGGGTAAAGCGGTCTAAATCTGCCTATGGGATTTCACTTTCATTCAAATATTTATGTGTTGTTATGTCACCTTTTTGGTTATTTTGTTTATTAAATTAATTAAATAAAATGACAGTTTAAGAACATAGAAGTGGGAGTTTAGTCTTATGGATAGCTCTCTTGTTGTGTGCCAATTTTATGAGTGTTCCTTGTAGAGATGGGGGGTGGGGTAAGTTTGCTGGAAACGATGGAATCCAGCATTGCTTTGTATAAGCATGGTGTTTTTTAAAAGTCCAAACTAAACATTTAATTCACAGTAAATAGTGTTTCCTACTGTAATTCAGGTATAGGATTAGGGGTAGTTTTGAATCTGTGAAAGTAGAACAGTGCCAATGGTAAGGGCCACGTGGTTTAATATAGTCCTGTTCTGGATGTCCTAGTTAGAAGTGTAAAAGATACAAGACAATTTATAGAAGGGGTCTCAGAAATGGTTAGCAAAAATCTTAAAAGGTTCTGCAAATTTATCTGGGTACAGTGTTCATTACATGCAGCTGTTCCTGCTTATTGATAACTGTAAACAGGATCCGCACTGTGATTATAGTTAAAAATGTCCGTGCGTGTAACTCTGAACAATTCCCAGCCATGTGGTCTTGTTATATATGTGGGTTATGGTCCAATACAACATCTGTTGTTATTTACTGTAAGTCATAATTAGTATTTTATTTGGATGGATATTTTTACCGCAGGATACATTCACTGAGGATTATATGTAACAAAACGGTCGGGGGGGTATGGCTGCTGCGGTTTAAATGGGAGTACACAGAGGGTGCATCATAGGATTTAGAGCAGTGTGTGCCGAGACTGGTTACATGTCGACTTGTTAAAACTATTAAGTAGTTAAAACACAAATTATCCACATGACCCAAGAACAAACCAAGAATACAAAAAACAATGAAACCAATAAAGTCATCTGGTTCAGAAGTATTTTGTTGGTTTTTGAAACACAAACTACCACATAGGTGGTAGTCCCCTAAATATGAAAGACATAATAAGGGACCTGGGGACTCAAGTAGATAGTAATCTAACCTTTGATAATCACATTGCCAAAGTGGTTAGAAAATTCTTCTATGTGGCCCACCTAATCATAAAAGGGTTCGCATCCAGATCAAAAGAGGTCATTGTGCCCCTCTACTCATCACTCATCAGACCCATCATAGAGTACAACACCTCATTTGGGATGTACCTTACAAGACACCTGCAACAGCTGGAAAGACCACAGAAGTACCTCACCAAGAGGATCACTGGCCTCAAACAGATGCGCTATGCAGCTCGAATGAAGAAACTCCAGCTATAATCTGTTGCATACTGCCTACTCAGAGGTGATCTCTGACTGACATATAAGGCCATGTCCAACCCAGAATTGATGGACATGCTCCACATAAAGAAAACATTATCCCCTCGAGCCACATGCTCTAGGGATGTAAACCACACCACAACAATAAATAGGACATGCTGGAGGGATAGATTCTTGTCCCAGAGACTTCCCATGCTTTGGAACAAGATCCCAATCTACATTAGGCAGAGCTTCTTGCTAACACTCTTCAAAAGAAACCTTGATGAGTGGATGGGAAACAGAAAGTTTACCCCGGGGGTCACTTCAGTGGCTCTGCTGGACAGAGGCACAGGGAACTAATCTAGGGGGGCAGTGAAAGCCAACACATTCTGGCTAGGCTTATAAATGCCTTTGGGCAGATAGCCTAGTACCTACCTATGAACCTATGAACCTAAATTATTTTTAGGATTTAAGTACGGTTTAGTGAAATGGTTGATTTATTTAAAAAATGTGGTTATGTCTAGTGACCCTTGTATACTTTTGTGATATTAATAAATATAACAATCCAGAGGGGTAGGAGTTTTAAGGTGAAGTGTATCTGGTATGAAGGGAATGTTTTAAGGAAATAAGTAATTATAGATGTTACTGGTGGAAAGAAAACATTAAGAAAGTGGTAAAGGTGTTTGGTGAGCTTAGCAATACCAAAGGAAATAAGGATTTTCAGAGCTGTAGTCAAAGAACTACGAGAGGGATTAAAACATTTCATGGGGAAGGTGCAACACATACTGATGAAAATAACCCATATAGTACCTTAAAGGAACATTAAAGAACTAGCTCATATTTAAACAAAAATACATGGAATCCAATCGTTGAGAGATTCAAGGAAAGATGCTGTGAATTACAAATAAACAGTGAGTGAGAAAATTATATCAGAATGTATGGTTGAAAATACATAAAAAGGATGATGAGAGTCATCTTACCTTGTCATCAAATGTCCAAAATCAGTACTTCACAGCTTTTATTCAAGAAAATGAGCTATACTTAAATAGGAGTCCCGGAGCTGTCCATGTTGTCTAACTGCAATGTGTCCAGTATGAAAAGTTTGGTATACTGTAATAACAGAGTCCAGTGACATCTGTAATTGGTGTGACCTTAATGGGAATAGGTCCATGCTGGTTAGCTGAAAGTCCACTTCTTAGTAGTACTTCCTGTGGTCCAGTTTTTGGAAGCTGAGAATGCAGTTGATATATTCGGTAGCATTGAGATCTGGTGTTTTTTTGGCTTGTAGGTAGATCTGCCATTGTAGCTCTTTATTCTTCCGTTTGCCATTAAGGTTTCCACTGAGAGGTGTGTCTTCCACATTGTCAGTAATATGGAATGTGTCTTAATACTGTCTGGATCTGTTTTACCATGGTAAGTATAATGAAAGGCAAGATCTAAGGACAACCAACAGAAAATCTTCTTTTTGACTTAGGTTGTCCTTTCTTAGTCCCATCATAAGAAATAAATAGCCATTTTTTTTCTAAAGGACTTGGTTCTGTGAAGTTAGCACATAAGTTGCCTATTCAAATCCATAGTTTGTGAAATCCTTTCTCCATGATTATAAGGTATAGGACAGAGCACAGGGAGATGGATGGCCTGATTCAAAGAAACTCTGAAACAACTTTGGGCTTGAATGAGGAATTTGTTCTTGTAGATACTCCATCCCAAATGCAGACCAGATAGGATTTAGCCACAAAGAGAGCTTGCAACTCAGATATTGATCTTGTACATGTCAGAGCAAATAGAAGAACATTTTATATGTAATGAACCTTAAATATGCCTGATGTGTATTTTCATATGAAAATGTGGTTCACTTTTCAGCAGAAAGTTAAGATCCCAGGAAAGAGCAACCTGATTGTAAGATGATAGCAAGTGAAACAATCCTATCAGAAGCCATTTTATAAAGAAAACATTAAAGAAAGAGAAGGATCCATGGTCGAGCATACTGAAGTGGCCATAAGATGTTAAGATGTACCTTGACAAAGTACCATGAAGGCCAGAGGCTAGTAACTTACAAATATTTGAGCAGTAGTAGCACAATCCCAAATAGGCCCCAGGTTATTTAGTAAGCACCAACTAGAAAAATCTTCCACATGTCAATATAACATTTTCTAGAAGCATGATGTCTTGTCTCCTTTCATACCTGCTGCATGTCCTCAAAGAAGAGGTACCAAAAAAAGGTATCAAAATCCAGGGAGATAATTTTAAGGCATCCTTGACTGAGGAGTATCAAACTCCGTTTTTCTTCTGTGAGCTAATGTAGATAGTGAGGAAGTTTGCAGTAAATAACCTTGGCCAATTCCATAAAAGGAAGAATCAGTATTGCCTGGACCAAAAGGAGATCACCACAAATATTTTATGGAGAGTCCTTCTATATCTTCAGAATTACCCTGGAAATCAGTGGAAAGGGTATGCATAAAGAAACATTCCATTGAGGGGAATGAAAAAAGCATCTAGTGTCTGTTTTGAAAGGCATGCCACCAGATCTCTTGGAGGTATTCCCCAGAACTGGATCAATACCTGGAAGACCCCCTCATTCAAACTGTATTCATGAAGATCTGCCCTGGTTCTTCTCAGTTTGCCTACCACTATGTTTTACTCTGATGGACAGTAATATGCTTGAAGGGGGGTGGTTAAGGATGCTGAAAATCTAACTCCCAAGTGATCATAGCTAGCTTGTACAGAGGGTATGGTCTTATGCCCTCTAACTTGCTGATGTATCACATCACTGTGGTGTTCTACAACAGTCTGCTAAATGATGTGATTTGGACTATCTGAAGAATCCTACAGGCCTTGCACCTTTACCCTCATTGGAACTGCCGTCCAAGGAAATTCTGAGGTATCTGTAGTTGTAGACTGACTTGGAGATTAAGGTGAAAGATGGGGAGACATGCAATTGTTAATATTTGGAGTCCCTGCCAGTGCAGTCACATTTAAATAAAGCCCAATATATGTATCTGAAAATGTGTTTTTTTTAGATATCACAGAATCAAGAGGAACCATGAGAAACAAAGATACCATGAACCCCAGATTCCTGAAAAGCTCTCAGGAAGAAATTTGAGACTGATGTGAGAAGCTCAAGAAAGTTTCTGGATAAAACTTTACCTTCCTGAAATGGTTGTGCTCCTTCCACATGAGCAACAGATATATAACAAGACATATGGGTATTAAAGGTAGTTCAGAAGTGATACATTGGGAACTGGATTCTAAAACCATATTTTAGGGGAGGTCTTCTCTCCCTCCAAACCAAACAGGCATGGCTAGATACTGGAGGCATGTAAAAAACAATATTATAAATATGTTTATCTTAGTGGCAGCTGGTGATTTTAAAGCAAAGGGGGCTGCAGGAAGCAATTGAATGGGTGGAGCCAAATACAGTAGGGCGGGGCTGTATTACAGCAGGTCAATAACAGTTACTAATGATCAAACAAATGTGGTCATTCACTTTCATCCAAAGACTGCTTCAGTACAAACCCACTCATTATAGCCACTTTGCTGACTATATACAGCTTAGATGTCAAGCCTTAATCAACACTCTGCGGGTCCCCAGTTACCCATTAGTACCCCTGCACTCCCAGTTCCTTCTTGTATTTTCCCCTCATTCTGGCTCTACACCATCCAGACAAATGAAATCTCTCTTGCTTTTCCATAGTTCATCTTACTTTTTACCTCCCCCATGCTTTTAACACTCTATAACTGGCTCAGACTCCACTGTAATTTAAGTCTGCAGGAAGCAACTGAATTAAGATGGGAGTCTTCTAGGAGCCCAGAAGTCACACAGTTGTAGATGCACTAAAGAGCATCTTAGATTTTTTTGTACTAACATTTGACTCAATAATGATGGTCTGAACCAAAAATCATGAGTAAGGAAATATATTCAGTCTTTCTGAGAATAGTGCCTTCCTTCCTACACCCTCACAGAAGGCAATTATCATCTGTACGCCACTCTGGTGTTAGATTGGGATGAAAAATACAAGGACAAATGGCCAGGGGCATATATTATACTGCTGAGTGCCTGGGAGAAGAAACCAAAGCACTTGGATAAAATCCACAAAGAGAACAGGATTTCTCATAGGAGGAATAAACAAAACCTCAACAGGGGAGCCAAGTGCTGTTATATGGCAACACAAATCAGTGCAACACTCTGCCGATAATCAGTTGCTATCACACACATCCGTAGCAGACCACCACATACAGGTACTTATTGACTGCAGTGTTGATGCTTGACTATTACAGAAAGTGAAAAAAAATATGCACACTACCTTTGCAAAGTCAGAATAATAAATGCTTATTTTAAACAAATGACAACAGTGTCAGTCACTTTTCTTCACAGCCACTCCCTGGATCCAACAATTAAAGCCAACTTTGTTGACTGAATATACCTCAGATATTAGATATAATAAAATAAAAATAATAACAATAGGACAAAGTAATTTATTTTAACCCCCCATACACAGATGTGACCATCAATTATTTCTACATCGATCCCTTTGGTAATCTAGCCATGTATGCACAAACAGTAAATGACACCATTTCCACATCGATCACTTTATTAGTTTGTCCATATGCACAAGCACATCAATGACATTAAAATTAAACATTTTCCCAACAATACCTTCAATAGTGTGACCATGTATGTACAAACACAAAAATTAAACATTTCCCCCAGTGACCCCTGCAGTAGTTTTGTTTGCCCATGTCCGCACAAGCACTTCACTAACACAAAAATTAAGCATTTCCCATAGCAACCCCTTCAGCAGTATATCCATATATGCACAAGCACCAAATGAAACATTGCCCCAAGTGATCCCCTCAGTAGTGTGTTCAAGTATGCATAAGCACTAAAATGAAACATTTTCAACGACGACTCCTTCAGTAGTTTGTCCATGTGTACACAAGCACTTCACTGACATCAAAATGAAACATTTCCTCCAGTGATCCCTTATGTAGTGTGTCCATGTATCCATTTAGACATAAATAAACTTTAAGTATTTACATTCTTCACATATTCTGGCAGTAACATACATAGTGCCAGAAAAAATGCTTTAAAACAAATTAAAAACTTTTTCTTTGCTCATGACTCCTCTTCAACATTATCTACTTTCTACTTTTTCTTGGCTCAGACAGCCTCATTCACCTGTGGCAGCCTGAGCCAATAGAAAGGGCTCCTCACTGTCTCATGCAGCAGTCCAGTGAATTGTTCATTGAGCAATGCTTCTGCCACTGCTGAATGCTGCCAATCAAACCCGATTGATGTTCGGGAAACCTAATGCCAGACTGTACAACCCAGAAATTGTAAGAAGCAGCTTTTTTTTTCTTTTTGTATCTCAGGATCCAGAACACAGCATTTAAAAATAATAGTTGACTTTCTGACTTGGAGGGCGGCCATGGTGGTGCAGTGGTTAGCATTGCTGCCTCACAGCAAGAGGATCTCCGGTTCGATTCTCGGCTGGGGTGCCTTCTGTGCAGAGTCTGCATGTCCTCCCTGTGGTCACGTGGGTTTCCTCAGGGTGCTCCGGTTTCCTCTCACATCCCAAAGACATGCAGTAGGTGAATTGGACACTCCAAATTGGCCCTAGGTGTGAGTGTGTGCATGTGTGTGCCTTCTGTGGAAGGTTGGGTGCCGGGCTGGCAACTCGACACCGTAAAACTCCATTGCCAATCATGAGTGGACAGATGATCTGCTGTGGCGACCCCTGACCCCCAGTTCATGGTGGCTGAAAGGACTACACCAGAGGACACTGGGGAAGTAAGTCAGTGGAATGAGGAACAAAAATGGCCATTGCAGGTTTACCCACAATTAGCTGGGGTGCAGACTGAGCCTGCTTAGTCAACAAGGCCTTTTAGATAAGATTTTCTTTCTTTTTAGAAATCGAAGAAGTTGGACCAGCAGGAGAGAGGAAGTATCCACACTGTGACCAAGAAGGATGCATCACATGCAGCTAGAATCACTGGAATGGGTCAGTCAGAAAATAAGTTGTCAAAAGTTTACACAATTAACAAACTTACCCTTACCCCAAAACAGGAAAATTTCCAAAACACAGTAATGCACATGTAGTGCACTAAAATCCTATCAGATACCCCTTAGAAGTAAAATAATTTTGACAGAAATAAATACTGGGTAAATCGTCACAGTGTGAACACAAGCAGTACATGCCTTGTAAAAGCAAAAGCAGTAGACTAAAATACTGTCAGAACATCATTAAAGTAAAAATAGGCAGAATTAAATGGCAGGTAAGTTGTCACATCTGAATATAAGCAGTACATGCCCTGTAAATGCACACACAGTACACTAAAATCCTATCAGAACCCTTTAGAAGTTAAATTAGTCTGACAGAAAAAAATGGCAGGTAAGTTATCACAGAGTGAATGTAAGCCCTGCATGCCCTGTAAATGCACAAGCAGTACATTAAAAGTCTGTCAGAAGCCTTTAGAAGTAAAATTACTCTGACAGAAAACAAATGACAAGCAAGTTGTCACAGCATTAACACAAGTATCACATGCCTTTTAAAACTGTACAATGTACACTAAATTCCTGTCAGATTCTTTCTGAAGTAAACTTTAATCTGACAGAATAAATGGCAGGTAAGTTGCCACTGAGTGAACAGAAGCAGTGCATTCTCTGTCATTGTTCCTGCTGTATGATATACTGCCCCACATTTAAAGTTTTACAAAACATTAAAAAGTATCATTAAGCAGTAAATTTTTGCATTAAATAAACTCCCACACTAGCCAAAATTAAAAATAGTGGCCCCAGACCAGAAATACATGGTACTTAGGAAATACCAGGATTCTTAAAGGGACCATAACATTCATGCACATAAACGTAAAAAAATACCTTTTTTACACACACACACACACATATATATATATATATATGTGTGTGTGTGTGTGTGTGTGTGTGTATATATATATATATATATATATATATATATATATATATATATATATATGTATATATTTACATATATACACACACACACACACACACATATATATATATATATATATATATATATATACATATATATATGTATATATATATATATATATATACTAAACAAATATTTTCTGTGATATTTTCTGCGTGCAAGGGTTTCTTCAAAGGGGACTTATCTGCAAGAAAGGAACTGAAGGACTGGTTGCTACTCTTGAAAAGCTTGTGAGCTGTTTCATCAAGAGGCAGCAAAAAAGTATTGTGGATTTTACACTCTGATTTTCCCCTCCTAAGGGCTATCCAATCAGAAGTCAGAGTCGAACTGTGGGAAGGAGCCAGAGCTTCTGACAGCTGGCCATTTGCTGTGTTGTGGGCAAGACACAAGCCATATAGCTTAAAAGCTATATCAGCAGTGGGAATGATGAACATTTTAATTTCAAACATCTTCTGGAAGGTTTTGAGAATGAAACCAAGAAAACCTCCTCATAACAGTTCCAGTGGCAGTAGCCCTGTAAGTAGTATCAGCAGAATCATAAGCATATTTCAAACAGTGAAAAGTCACTTGAGACACAGAAGCAACTAAATTACACAAGCCAGCTTTCTCATCAGAAGAGGATAACATGGTATAATATTCCTCATATTCTCAAAAGAGGCAGGCATACACTTTTAACATGTGAGCTCGATAACTGAGAATGCTAAAAACAAGTGTTGCAGAAGAATACACTTTCTTCCCAAAATCTATCAAATGCTTTTCCATCCATGTCAAATGGCAAGAAGTTGGTATTAATGAAATGTTTAGCAGCAACTGGGTTCGCTAAAGTAAAAGCTGCTGGATCTGATCTGGGGTGAATGTATACATTCTTATAAGTTTGACTTTCTAGGGGCTGCAGGCTGACTGTCAGGCAAGTAATAGGTTCTGACAAAAACATGCTCCAATATAGAATAAGCAGGAGAAACTGGAGTAGATTCTGGAAAAGCACTTGTAAAAAATCATAGTACTTCTTTGAGAGCTGTAGAACATCATTACATTCCCACTGAAACAACTGATTCATTCTAGAAATAATTTCAGAAAAAGAGAATCCCTCAAAGGGACTAGTTGAATGCACACTCTCCTCAGAATCTGAATCAGAAATCTGGCAATAAAGAGTAAGATGTAACTGCACTTTATATTTAAATTACACACATGTACAGATTGTAATATGTCTCAAATCACCCTTGGAGCACTGGGAATAAAAGGCACAAAAAGAGTCATGCACACATTGTTAATATATTCTGGTGCAGTGTAAACCCACTGGCTCAAAGATTAATGACTTATAAAATAAGAAGCACATGATTATGTTTCAAATTCAAGCTCTTAAACAAACCAGCTCCCTAATTAGTATAGGTGGTTTGGTTTGGGAGAAGCTAAGAATGATAAAATAAAGTCACGTGTGAAAGCAGAGAGAAAATGTGCTCACATTCATAAGCATGTACACTATCTCTATACCCTGCCATATCAAGGATATCCTTCATGAGCAAGCTAATTTATGTAGAGGCTTAGGAAGCCTACCAGGACAATACTATATACAAATAAATATTTATGCTATGCCAATGATGCATGATCCAAGTAAATTATCAGATTCTGTCAGATTCAGAACAGAGCAAGATTTGATGCACATGGAAAGTTACGGTGTCATTAAGAAGTAATTTGAGCCAATGTAGTGGGTATATAGCATGATTACTGTTATAGAGCTATAAATACATTTGTGTTGATCAATAACATCAATTTAAAATAATCATTACTCATTACTTTCAGCTGATAAAATGGTCTCAACAATATATATTTGTTATTTTCACTATTAGATGCACATCAGAGATTTTGTTCAACAAAGTATAGGAAAAGAGTTAGGTTAAATACATTAAATGAACTATTAGGAAGGTACTGAGTCCTTAAGACTTCTGTTTGGTATTTCATCAACACAACAGTTGTTCCAAACAACTGTTACACAGGCACCTGAAAGCTTGCAAAATGCTGTAAATGTAATAGTGATCTATTAATGTGGAATCAGGCACAAAAAAGACCATGGCAACAAAGTCATATAACTATTGCCAAACAGACTAAGACAGCAACATTTTAAGCTAAAAAAAAAGAGCAAATGTAAAATAAGAGCATTAAGTCTGCAATGTATGGGTCATAACCTCAGATGAGAGGAGCTGAAGACTAATACAGAAAAAGTCAGAATAATTCCACAAATGTCAAAGCCTGAAGACAAGTAGACATGACAGTGGTTTCAAACTAAATTAACATCTTACAAAATTTGTGTGTAATAGTCTATGATAGTTATACCTTTAGAAGACTATTAGAGCAAGATGTAGCCTGGGAATTGAACTAGGGAGAAGACGCAACATTTAAAATGCTCAAATAACTGCTTACAGAAGGAGCACGAGTACCATATGATGATGATGTCAATTAGCTAGTTGTATTTCAAGTATTTGCCAGTTAAAATTGTAGAGGACCTGGGTTCTTACCAGACAACATAACAGTTTTTCATTGGTTGAGAACCATTACAGATGCATAAAAGAAATGTGCTGATATATAAAATCAATTATTAGCAGCAGTGAATGCATGTGAGAAAGTCCATAAGCACAGTTAGGGTAAAGAGTTCAAGTGGAAACAGACCATAAACCTTTGAAAAGTATATTCACAAAGTCTTTGTACAAAGCAGCTCCAAAACAGAGAGTAAAAAAGGGAAAATGAGAAACAAGTCAAGACAGTATCATAGTAGTAATGGAAATAAGAAAGTGAAGGCTGGCAGAAGTCTTCAATTCTCCAAAGCCTTCTTCCTGGTGTGGTAGTACTGTTACCGCCCTGGAAAAGCTAGAGAATTCCAGTTAACTGCTGCTGTTAATTCCAGCTGTATATGAAATGCACGAATTAAGGCCTTAAGCAGTAATGGTAAATATGTGCCATACAGCTTACTAGTCAACAATGTCTATGATGGTTACCCACTTCTCAGATAAATAACAGTGCATAAATATAATAAATACATAAATAAATACCAGCCACAGGAGCTTAGAGGTAAACAAACAAACTGTACTTAAATAATAGATAAAATATTACAAATGCAGAATAAAATACACATAGGTGGGCACACACTAAAAATTAAAATAAAAGGCAATAAAAATAGATAGGTTACATACAGAAAAACCTAAGATAAGCAAGCTTCTTAGAGCTCACTACAGAAATATTAGCCCCAGATACATTAGTAACTATTACTCAAAGATGGTTCCACACAAACAAGACAGCATTAACATTAATGTTAACATTAACATCTAGCACTTGGTATCATACAGTTATAAACCATGCTTTCCCGCAGTCCCAATGTCCACAACAGCATCCTGTTGCTGGAGAAATTAAGCAGCTAGACTGTTTTTTTTTTTTTGTTTTGTTTTGTTTAAATATATATATAATATATTCATTATAGCAACCATAGTATTTGTGAAAAACACATCAACATCTGCTTCATTGGAACCCAGAATCCACAGTGGTATCTCATTTATAGGTCAGTATATCAATTACATTCCAGCAGAACAACAGCTCTTGGTCTTTTATTTTTTGTTGCCATATTAACAACATTAACAGTAGGAAACAGCAAGTCAGGGGATCCTGCACACTTCAAAGATATTCAACATTCATTGATATTCAGAAAAACAAAGGCAAACATTCTTCTAGTCATAAGAACAAAATTCCAATTGCAATTGAACAAGAGTAAAGAGAAAGAAAAAATAACACATCACATGTTTACATTACATTTTAAATTGTTTCCTTTAGCATGGCATTGCACCTGGTTTGACAATTCTTTTTCTTTTAGACTATCTTCACAATTGCAGATGACCTAAATAGGCTTCAAGGGAGCAGCAAATTGGAATTATCATTGATATTTAAGTAGCTTTTGCATAGGCATGTGTAACACAGTAATAAAGTCTCCATAAGTATAATTATTGTTTTGTAATATCATAAGATCATAGAAAGTTACTAGGCTAATGGCTAGCCTAGGGCCCTTACAAGCCTAGCCAAGTTCTACCCTTATTTCCACGATCAGCACCTATTTTATTTCTAATAAATATGTGTATGGGTTTATCTATGATAATCCTGACTATATATATATATTATCTGTTTTTATCTGATTTTTGTTCATTTATCTGATTCTACTGAAGTTATTTTGTTTCAGTATTGCAAATGGAATACAACACACTTTATATTGGGAAAAGCACAATTACATTGCCATTGCTCACATGGGAGTCAATGAATCCAGGTGCAAAGGCTTCCTTAAACTGGTGGGCGAAGAGCTCAACTCTTGATGTCAATTAATGAAAAGGGTGACAAAATTTTGTACTCTAGACTTTGCCTTGACTTGATTACATATCATTACAAAGAAAATTAAAAGCATAATTATGGCCACTTGCTATGTCCAAAGGCTACACTCTATCCATGGTCTTATTTACAATGAAAACTCATGCTTTCTCCTACCTGGAAGTATTTGAAAGCTAAAGATGGTAATCATCATTCATAAGAAGGAAAAGATTACTTGTCACAGGTTTTCTTATGGCTTTCAGACTTGGTGCAAGAGAATTTCTTTTAGGTGTGTGGTTACTACAGATACCTACAGAAACGCTACTTTAGAGATAAACATTCTAAGTACAAATGCCAGATGTACCAGTATTAGAAAAAATATCCATGGTTTGTAGCTAAATCCAAAATATAATGTTCACTAGAAGTCATCATTTAAACCTTATGCATGAATAGTGACTGCTACAATGACTTTGTTTGTTTCCGTACTTTCTTCTGTTGAACTGTTGGCTAGAGTAGAAGCCTTTTTGTCCAAAGGTTTTTATAGGTTATTGATGTTGCGTTCACAGCAAATCTGTGTATAAAAATTGACTGTATTGTTCTCACCATAAAAATATTTTGTGCTGTAATTATATTCATTGCTGTATATAGACCATCTACCAATACTGAGGAGGAATAAAATACACTGATAGAGTTTATGAGTATGACTGATAACCTAAACAAAGTCATGTTAAGATTGGATTTGGCTCACATAAAATGTAGTAAAATTGATCATTCTTGTTCTCTACAACATTCCTTCGATATATTTTTATTTGATGAAAGCCTTACATTGATTATTTCCCCACAGAGAGGATCTAGATGCCTGGAAATACTTTTTTGTATCCTGTCATGTACAGTGCTTTATATGAGATCTTAATCTCTGTCATATTTAATGAACATAACATGATTTTCTCTGTAAAAATCACTTGGATAAGTCCAGTTCTTAAACTAACTCAGTCAAGTGAAACCAGTTTGTGAAGCTTTCAGGAAATTAAAAATGATTTCCTTCAACCAAAAATTCTTTAATTTCCTCAGAATTGCAAAACTGACTTTGTCAACATGCCCACTGAGTCAACATGTGAAGCCAACATTGGCTCTGTTGAGGATACAATAAAACATATCATGCCTGCTGAACAGTGTTGGACTTTCCTTTTTAATTTCTTGCTTATTCCAACTCCATACCTGCAGCAGGTTTTATTGTCTGCAACCGTTGCAGTTGCATTTTTGTGGCTATTGTTGCAGGATCATTCTGGAAAGTGTAAAACACTCAGTTTTGCAGTTCATTGTATTTTCATTTATTTTTGAGTTATAAAATGGCAGCACCAAGTGATATAAGCTTATTTATTGCCTACATGACTATGGAATCAGAAGATTTTATGTGTGTGTGTGTGTGTGTGTGTGTGTGTGTGTGTGTGTGTGTGTGTGTGTGTGTGTGTGTGTGTGTGTGTGTGTGCGTGTGTGTGTGTGTGTGTGTGTGTGTGTGTGTGTTCAAGAAATCTCATTCTACTGTGGATATTGTTAAGCAGACTGATGATTATGCTCAATTAACTGATAATTAAACTTTTATGCTACTTAGTAAGGATTATAAACATTTGAGTTCTTCAGTATGGCATTTGCATCTGCTCAGAGTCTGTGTTGCTGTTAGTATAGCCCCATGGGATCTACATGTGGTTCATAACCTGGGATAGATATTTGAGACTCTAGTCTGAGGAACAAATTATGTAATATTCA
This sequence comes from Protopterus annectens, assembly GCF_019279795.1. NCBI lineage: Eukaryota > Metazoa > Chordata > Ceratodontiformes > Protopteridae > Protopterus > Protopterus annectens. The sequence continues at coordinate 229,143,205 of NC_056735.1, read as the reverse complement.
GTATGCGACATCTGTTATGTTTAACACAGTATTGGAATTCTATGAATAAGCAGATGCTGTCCAGGAGGCATCAGTTTCAGTTCAAATATTTTTTTCTCATGTTTTTGTACCGAATATTATGTGATGCGTATTTAAAGAATGTTGCAAATTTGAAAAGGAAACTTGAGAAGAAGAAGAAGAAGAAGCTAAAATGCACTAGAGATGCCAGTTAATGCAAAACTAATCATGAGTATGCATGGAGGAAAAAATAAGAGACATTTACACTTTATATGCCAAATTTTAGAGCTAAATGTAAAAGAAAGTGGAAGCTGCTGACATGCAGGCAAGTTCTGAGGTCCACAAGTTCATATATGACCAACAGTATTTCTGCAAATAAAGTAAGCAAATTGGATCACTGGTGGCAACATTCATTTGTCGAAAAAGATCACATTTTCCTGGGGATATTAACCATAATATTATCCTTTTGGGCCATAACATAAGTAGATGGTGGAGGGACAGTGGAAAGTATAGAAGACAAAGGAGAAATGTAGTACCTGTTTGTCTATCAGTCAAGCAAACCTTAAGGAACTACAAAAAGACTAACAATGTTGTAGTGAATATTTCTTCTTTAGTTTTGATTCAATTCCATCTGAGTTTACTTTTTATCTCAATTGTATTCTACCTTGTTCATACCACTTTGTATCAAACTATTCTAGAGTTAAAGGAATTTTGTAAAAAAAATGAATCTGAAGTTTTGCTTCAGGGCACAGGAAATATTAATAATACTGAATCAATGGACATGATGGGTTTCTAATTCCATCATTTTTAACCCTCTTACTACCCAACAGTCAGATCTCTTAAAAGGACAGTTAAAATTATTTATATACACATTCTTATTAATGGTTTAGGAATGTGGATAACAAACTAATGAAGGAAAAGTATAAGGCCCAACAATTTACAAAAGCAAGCAGGTCTTAAAAATTAATATCCATCTTTCAGCTAAAGCAATATTATAGATAAGTGACCTTGGATGTATCACATGGTGACCTTCATAAGCTAGCTATTAAAAATAAATTGTTATTACAACATGCAATCAATGAGATAAAGCCATTGTTTGGAACAGAGAGGACTATGTTTATGAAATTAAGTCACTACTGGGTAACCAGGACTTTTATTCTAAGTTATCCATTGAACCAACATTATGTTTTAAACAACAAATAGACTTGTTCTGCAATAAAGCCATGAACAATGTATTATATCTGACAAACTACAGAGAATCTAAACATATTGATTCATAACCATGTATATTTATGTATTGGCCAAAGTACATAAATCACAAATCTCAACATTTGGGTAACCCACAATTTCCTGGAGCGACTCAGTAACTGAACCTCTTTCTGCATATTTGCAGATGCGTTTGAAGCCATTACTTATCAGAGAATGCCTACAGGAAACTACAGATTTTCTAAGGTTAATGAGTGATATTCACTTGGATATGAGTGGACAGGTGATCCGCTGTGGCGACCCCTAACTGGGAAAAGCTGAAAGAAGAAGAATTCACTTGGATAATGCATGGCTAATGTGTACCTAAGGCATCAAATTCCTTTATATCTGACTGGGATCCATAAGCTCACACATCAAGGCACAGGTGAATGAAGCCCTTGCTGTGACCCAGGCAACTTGGGTTCATTTAGCAGTCCTGGCATTGAAGGAGCAAGGCAAGAACGGTGAGGAAAGAAGATGTGTGGCCTACTTGCCTCTCCTGGAGGGGTGGGGGGTTTGTATACAGTCAGGTGATTTCCCCTAGTGGAAACCTGAGAGACTGCTGCTTATGCTCCAAGAGGAGGGTCAAGGCTGGTTAGAGGGAACGCCCTTTGCAAAAGTGAGGAGGCATACTTCACTGATGCCCTACTGCACGCTTCTACCTGGCACCAAGCCAAGTGTGTGCAGTTAGAGCTATGGAGAAAATGCAGTAAATGCTAACTGCACTTGACAGCTGTCTAAATGATGACCCCTCCTGGTTGACCCTTGCCCCTGTGAAGGGAAATGAATGAGTTGATTAGTTTGGAGTAATCCGATGGTTGACAGACGCAGGGGGTAAAAAACTTGCAAAAAATCTTTTATACCTGCATTCTCCATGAAGATAATTTATTGGTGCCTAGGCACTTATTAAGCTATTGCTCTGTGTGGATTTTAAAAAGCCTAGCCCTGCATTCCCATGGTAATTATTAGCCCTTATATTTTGGAATTTGAATCTCCAAAGATGAGCTGCACAAGTATGAATCTGTAAAGACAGACTGCACAAATATATGTTGGATGCTTACATGGTATCCCCATTCATGAAGGCTACTGGTGCTAAATCAGGGGTGAATTTGTGGTTACCCATCCAAGGTATGTTTGAACAAATTAAGAGAAGCACTCTACTTCACATGGAGTGAAGCTCATTCAGCAAAAGGGGCATACTCTGCTATACATGCCTATCCCTCCAGCATGCTCTGTTAATCTTCCAAAAGGGGGTTAGGCCACTTAATCACATGTTCATGATGGTTTACCATCATAATATTGAATGGCAAAATGTCTAACTATCATTTGGTCGAAAAATTAGATCCCAGCCCAAAACATTGAATTGTCAAAATGTCTACAATCATTACATTGAAAAATCAATGAGATTAACTCTGCTATTTTGCAGGGGGGCTATGGCCCCCTGCACCCCCCACACACCTCCTACTTAAATATATCAACTCCGAGATCGCACTACAGTGCAGAAATGGGCAAATTTGATAATTTCAACATTGTGAGTTTAGACTAATTTAATTTCAACATTTTGATCATTCAATATAGTGTGTTCAACCAATTCAGTTTCAACCATTTGTCATTCAACATTCTTATGGTAAACCATTTATGACACCACTGAAATACTGAATCTGCAACAGGTCTAACAGAATAGGGTCTGTTGAGCTTCTATACACAATGCAAAAGTTGCCCCATCAGTAGCCTGTATGATACTGAAAAGTGAGAGAAGGTTTTGAAGTGGTCTGCAGACTTCTTATGATGTAGGCCCTTGATTTATTTAGTAAGGAAGCATCATGGCCACTGCAGCTGTGTCAGGTGTTTGGACAGGTACATACCTAAAGGAGCAGTACACTAAATAATCACCCTACTGAGTGCCAAGTATAAAGGAACAATTGCATCCCTGGATCTGCTTGCCATATCCTTTGATATAAGCTGTGCGAAGAAAATGAACTTCTTTGCAATAGTGAATATGTGGTTATCAAAGACAGTTCATTATCAGCATATGCTCCCAGATCTCTTACTATGTGATCATGGAATCATACTTCCTGAAAGAAACAATTATACATTTCTTGGCATTTAGTTTCAGAAACATGGTTATGCCATCAACTATTTGTTTTGGGACAGGTCCTCTTGTAGGATCATGGTGTCTATGGGAAATTTATGATGGCATCAAGTCTGCAGTCATCTGCATAATTGGCCAGCTACAATCCCTTAACACTAGCTTTGATACTTGAGAAAAAAATGCCAAAGAGAAGTGGCCCAAAGACTGAACCCTGGGGCATTCCACTAGTGGCAGGTGCTTTGGAGGAGGTAAAGCCACCCACCCTTACTTACTGGGTTCTATTTGTTATTGAATTTGCTATCCAGAAAGTTATACAGGGTTAACATTTAGATAAGAGAGTTTAAATATTATGCCTGAGTAAGGGATGGCATTGAAGGCCTTTGTAAGGTCCAGATAGGCAGTGTGTAGTGATTTTCCCTTGTTCATTGCCTCAGTGACATTTTTAAAGAAGTCAGCTAGGTTAAGTAAGAAGGACATGCACTTGATACATCCAAACTGGGTTGGATTGATAGCCTGCAGTTTACCCAAATCTCTCTTCATAAGTTCCATATGGATCCTTTCCATAGCCTTGCAGATGAGGCAGGCCAGGTGTATGGATCTGTAATTACCCAGTTCTGCTGTAGCCCCCCCCCCTTGTGCAACGGAGTGACTGTTGCTGTCTTCCATTCCTATGGCACAAAGCCTGTATTGAGGCTATGCTGACTAGCTTCTGTAGGGGATCTGGTAATTCATGATGCAGGCTAGCCAGTAGGCAGACTAGTATGTTATCTGGCCCCATAGACAAAGTGTTCTTGGCCTTAGATAGTACCATGATAACTTGTCCTTGGGAGATTTGGGGGGAGGATAGATGTGGGTATTTCATCTGAGAATATTGGAGGACAGCTGGAGCTAAAGTTGGAAGTGAATTTGTTTGCTAGTATACTGGCTACATCCTTTGAGTCTGAGTATGTGATATCATTTACTATTAGTTCTGTGCAGTGCTGAGCAGTACTTCTGAGATTTCTAATGCAATTAATGAAGGTTTTGTTATCGTTCACTTGGGTAAAACTTTTACCTCTTATCTGGATTTGGTTGATTTGACCAGGATTTTGACTTTCTTGTTTAGTTTAACAAGAGTATTTTTGGCTTCTTAAGAGTTAGGTTTAATTTTGTATGCAATGAGTTTTTTTCCCTTTTACTATACTGCCTGTTTATCTTAGGGTCCGCCATAGGGGTTTATTTTTGAATTTTATATTGTATTTATTTCTGAGGAGGGCAAATGCATCTCTGCAACTATTTACGTGGAACTTGGCAGTAAGGGATTCAACATAAGCAGTGGGATTGTCAAGGTGGAAGAGGCTTTTGAATTTAATCAGGTCATCAGTTCATTTTAGCAGATTAGCCTTTGCATAGTCTGAATATTGAGATAGTGAAGGATGCTTCTGGCTTCAGTCTTAAGATGAATGTGACTGACCTGTGGTCCGATTTGACCATGGAGGAGGTTACAATAGGTGGGGAGCAGAGCTGTCCAATATATATGTAAGGACCAAGCCCAGGATTTTATCTCCCCTGGTTTAAACTTGTCCAGGGAATTTGTATTTATGTAATCCAGAAATCTCCGTACATACATGTTTGAAGATGTACAAGTCCCCAGCTGATGGTGGGATTAATGAATTTGCCTAGGAGAATGGTGTTTAACTTAATACATTCAGACTCCATACCGGTTAGGTAGCTGGTTTGGAAAAAAGGGAGACATAGGTGGGGTTGTTAGTTATGATGTGATGCAGGGTTTTTTTTCTTATAGTAAGTTGGATGTGGAGGATTCCCAAGTCATCATCTTGTCTGATGAGTCTAGAGATTAGATTTTTTTAAGAATATAGAGACACCTCTGTCCTTAGTGCCTACTTCCAATGTGGCAGGCCTGTACGTGTGATAGGCATTAAAAGCCCATCGATGATGGAATGCTTTCACTGGTCATGAACCAGTTCCTTTGACAATGCATATATCTACATTTTCCAAGGTAAGTAGTACTTGTAAAGTGTGAAGTTTTTTGTAAAGGCTTCAAGCACTGGGTCTCATTTACAAATAACCAGACCACGTGTTCGAAAAACCAGTTATTCAAAAGATCACTATCCTGAAAAACACAACACTGAAATAACACATAAAAACAAAAATCAACAAAACAACATTGTCTCGAACATTTTAGCAGGGGGGAGGAGGCAAGCCCCCCTCCACCCTCCACACCCCCTGCTAATTATATATACCAACTCCGAGATCACACTACCCCCTCCACCCTCCACACCCCCTGCTAATTATATATACCAACTCCGAGATCACACTACAGTGATAAAAAGGGTATATTTCCCAATCGTCACTATACTGCGATCTCCATTTAAAACTATGGACATGGTACAAATGTAGAGATGGTACAGTGTGCCATAAGGTACACAAGCACTGAATACCAAAAATAACAGCTTCGTGTTAACTATTTTGGTGGAACAAACATCGGCGAAACAAACTTTCGAATAACTGGTCTTTTGAGCATGTAGTCTCAGTTGCTTGCAATGGAAAAGGTTTGGCGGAATGTAATTTCGGCGATCTAAATGAGACACACACACACACACATACACACACACACACACACACACACACACACACACATATATATATATTTATTGATATTGATATATAGTTACATATATACACATTGGTTATTTAAATGCCCTGGAATACTGGGTTAGAATACTTATAGCTGAACTTCTGCTGTGGTCCTTTAAAAAGGTTTCCTTGAAATGGTTATATTATTATTGTGCAGGCACACACAGGTTCCTTATGGTACATAATTAGTAAATATACTATTAAAATATTAGTTAAAATCTTTAGTAAAACTATTATTATAGTAAAATAATGTTTTTGGAATAACTGAATTGTTATTTTAAGTGGAAATAAACTGGTTATTGTTAAAGATTGATTTTAGTCATGTGATTGCATTTTTATGCCTTTTTATATGTCTTAATTAGGTATGGATTAGTTCTGATGAAGTTCACCAAATAAATCAAATGAAAGCACTCAACTCTTAAAGATTGAAGATTTTTTCCTCCAGACTTGGTGAGATTATTGGCATTAATTCTTATGGATTATTTTCACTTTTTACATCACTGGATGCTTGTTTGACGTTCTTTGATAAACCAACCCAATTGATAGTAAAGT